>NW_027495979.1:0-248733 GCF_021521415.1 Bidens hawaiensis
TGAAGGCGGAGGTGACGAGAGACAGTTCTTTCCGGGTCACAATATATATATTACTTTGGATCCGGATAGTCATGGAACTGATGGATATACGAAGATCATCTCGTTTCTCATTCGTTCACGAATATTCCATGCTATCACGACTACTCTGCCGATATCTCTCCCTAACATTGAAGACTTTTGGAGGACGGTGGAATATGACTGTCGGGTTGAACCACCGGTAATGCGTGCTACTGTGAACAATTAAGTAGTACAGTTCTCGGCGAATCAGATCAGGGAAGCCTTACGGCTTGGAGTTGAAACCACTAAGGATCCTACTGAGTTTTCAGCTACTTTTAGAAACGGAGCTTTTTGTTCGAATGGGGTATTCGGGTCCGTTGGACGACTCTCAATGTCGAAAGGGTTTTCTGTTAGACCAGTGGCATTTCTTAATGCACGTTTTGATAGTGTGCATGTCTTGTCGCAAGGCAGGTTCTAATGGTATGGGTGCAATGATGCAGTCTGCAATGACCGCGCTAACTTACAACAAGCCCTATAGTTTCAGTCAGATGGTTTTTTATGAGATTGATCGTCAGCGGAGAGCTGTGGCTCGGGAATGTTTCCTAATGTATCCCAGATTCTTACAGATGATTCTTAATCATGTTGCTCCTAATCTGCGACAACGTCGTCCTATCTCCTATGTTGAAAGTATAAGCAAGAGGATTTTTGCACAATGTAAGTCATCCAGTGCGCGAAGCAAGCCTGAACTTAGGCCAAGGCACGCAACATTCACTACAACAAAAAAGGCTTTTTAGTACGCACAAAAGCGTCATAAAATGCTATTTTATAGGACCTTTCATTTAATAGGACCAACGAGAAAAGCGTTTCATGTAAAGGGGTCGTAATAAGTCTCGGAGCTAAAAAAGCGTCCTAATATCCCAAATAAGATTATGAAACCAATTTTATGGTCGCATAATATATCCATTAACAACCCAAAAAACGTCTCAATAAAAACATATTAGGACACTTTTACTATGCCTTGACATGTGCTTACCAAATTGTAAACTTTTGATACACATACAAGCGTCCTTAAAAATTAATTTATAGGACCCTGATGATGGAACATAATGGTACCAAAAAAAAGTGTCCTAATATCCCAAACAAGATTATGAAACTAAATTTTATAGTCACATAATATATCTATGAACAACTTAAACGTCCTACAAAAACTTATGACACTTTTACAATGTTTTAACAGTTAGGACAAAATTTAGAAGTCCTAACAAATCATATTATACAACCATTTTTTAAAAGTCCACAAACAATTTTACTATGCGGTTATGAACATCTAAATATTAAAAGAAATAAAACTTCATTATAACAAAAAAAACCATAAATAAGTTATAGCATTATCCAAGATAAATCCTTGTAACATTCAACAAAAAAAATTAATAATGAATGCTTTGGTATGTTCCTAGAACCACTGCTCCTGTTAGATTATCAATAACTTCTTGATGACCTGCACATGAACTGCAACAAACCCATACAAAGATATCAATAATGAATGCTTTGGTATGTTCTTAGAACATTATATGATGTGTTGTGCCCAACTGTTGGGTCATTCAAATAGTTAATACATAAGACTAAAACCCTTTTTGACATGAACACATCAAATTCTTTCTGACCAGAACCAAAAAGATCATTTTTTTAGAACAATCCGTTTTGAGCCGAACCTGTCTAACCGGCCCATTTTCCCAAGCAATAATTTAAATTTTTTTGATATATTCTTATCATATTGAAGTCAAAACACACCTTCAAATGGCTTGAACGTCTTCGCGGGTCATCGTGGAGCATTCATCAATTCAAGAATCATCTTCAGTACTTCCCCTAAAAACACACAACAAAACTATATTAATTTCTTAAACTTTCAACTAAAACAAACGCACTACAGGTTTTAAACTGAACAGATAGTATCGTTTCCAAGTTCGTTAACAGCACTAACAAACTATCGATGCAATTCAACAGGCATGCACCTTTTTCGGTCCATTTGTTCCAACATCACCATCATCTTTCTGTTTAACGTTTCTCATTTTTTACTTCGCTTCATTAGACATTGTACTCCGACCTTGATTCTCAATATTTAGCAAACCTAGTGAAAACAAAAAACGGAAAATCAAACCGAATTACAATCAGTTAACCAGCAGCTTTGACTTATGGTGTCTCCAGTTCTGTTTTTTTAGAGATTCGCTGCTAGGACATATATGCAGTTTTTTTCCAAATACAAACCCCAACCATTATATATATAAACATACAAAAGTAAATTAACGTAAACTAAGTCAAATGTTATGTTCAAGTCAAAACATAAAACTAACAATTAAAGCATTAAACTAACTAGTTCATATAATCATTTGTCTCCCACATCCGTATAATCTTCATCGCCTTAATTTGATGCCTTTCATGAATCCATAAAGCAAACCTGTTAAGCTGTTGACCAAACAACTCCATCCTCCTACATGTAAGAAAACAGTAATATTTAGCAACTTCATAAAATAGATGGAACTAGAGTAGTTTCTAAAACTCTAGTTTAGCTCATTTCGAGATCTAATTTTAAAACTTGAACTAGGGATGCAGAGAGATTTTCTAATAAATAAAAAAAAATTCAGCATTTGAAGTACTTACTGATGCAAATGAATCTCGGCCAAGTTATGCAAGTCTCAAACACATGCCTAGTTATATGGCCATAAAACAGGCTGCTGAAGGGTTTCTGTTGGCTGCAATTGCTTGCCAAATGAGTTTGAACCAAATTAGGCTTATAAAAGAAAATTAAATACACATTTAGGCTCATGAAAACAAAAATAAACCTAAAAGTAATACTTACACTGATGAAGACCCGTAATTGGTAAGCTTATTCTTACTTCAACAAAACAAAAGCGAGCTCCTACACAAGAAAAGATGCATATTGTATGCACATTCATCCATAAATTTTTCGTGTTCGAAAGGTTCGTTTATTAGCACTCAATAATAGAGATTTTCAAAACAATATCTTTTTTTTACCTCCTTCTTTGGCTGATCCATTGCCTGTGACCTCGAATGTACCTTTGGTGGTCGTATCTGCACCATCTACTATTACTCCATCTACGGTCCAGTTGTCAGCACCGGAGATTGTTTCTTTACCACCCCCTACTATTACTCCATCAGAAGTGGTTGCTAGGTTTGTTGAGTCCACATTGGTAGCTACGACTGGGTTGTCTGTTTCAATTTCACCCACGACTACTATACAGCCGACATCTGATATTTCTGTAAGCTTGGAAATTCCACCAACGTAGGCTCAGGATACTTTTCACATGAACTTTGATTTTGATCCTAATTTGTCTAATTCTGAGAGGATTGCGGCTCTTGAAAGGGTGGTTGCTGCACAGTCACGGGTGAATGTTATTCAAACTCAAGCTAATAATCGTTTGGTGGCAGGGAATCAACTTCAGACTGCACTTCTTGCTGAGCACGGTAAGTTGTTTGATAAGCTAAAACAGTTCTTAGCATCTCAAGGGGAGTCGAGTTGCAAGGGTGATGAGTTAAGAACGAAGAAAAGACAGGACAGAGATGATGATCACAATGCATCGAAAGATGAAGGTGGTGAGCTACCAAGAACTGAACAAACTCTTGAAGCTTCCATATCTCAGGGGAATCTGCTAGTCCATCGGGCAGTGCAGGTGGTGAGACAGTGGTTGTTGATGATGAGGATGAGTTGGGTGACGATGTGCTGACTATTAGTGAGATTGAGAAAATTGGTGAACAAATAGAGATTGATAGTGGGTTAGAGGAAGGTGAGATAATTGATGATGTTGAGCATGATATTCCAAGTGTTGATCAAGAGAAACTGGTTCAAGATGAATATGTGTCGGGCGACTCTGAGTGGGAAGAGCAGCCAAGGTGGAAAGAAGGTTGTGCTCAGTGGTTCATCCAAACTAAGAAGCCAGTGGTACCCACGATGTTCAAGAAGAGTTATAATATCAAAGGTTATGCTGAATCAAAGAAAGGTATTATTTGATGGTTGTATGATGAGCAGTTAAAGTTGTTTGTGATAAAAAGATATGACAGGATTCAATATTTTGCTAAGACATTGAGATCGCTTAACACTTTCCCTGAGTGTGAAGTGAAAGATTTGGCTCGGTTGAAATTGATAAATAGAAGTGATGATGATTTGCAAGATGGGTTGGAAAGATAGTGTGGAAGGAGAGTGTTAAGGAGAAAAAGCTTGAGCTTTTAAAGCCTCAAAAGTGAAAGCTGGTTGAAGACAAGGAACGAGGTATGCTGGCTGATGGTAAGCCCTGGATGGTGATGAAGGCCGATTCGTTGTTTGAAAGAGGTTCCTATGAAGCTTATGCCTAGGATGTGTTGAAGGATCTCAAGTGGTGGTATGTTGATTGCCAAACTGCTGAAGCTGTGATGGAAGATGAAGACGAACAGGAGATCTTGAGAGTGTATGATCCAATGCACTTGGTTAATTTGTCTCAAGCTGATTTGCAGGTACTCAATGATAAAAAGATTTCTATATTCCTGCATGGTAAGAAGAAGCAAAGAAGTACCAGAGGGTGGTCTCTGTCTGTGTGAGACAGGGCGTTCATGCTTGAAGACGTTGGGTACATGGTTTTTGGATTACGAGACACGAGAAAGATGTTAGAGATATGAAGCTACTACCAAGGGGGAGTCTGTTGGTGCATGATGCCAGTAGTTCATTTATCTCGTGTTTACCGTGTCTGTAATCGTTACATTGTTCTTATCTGGTTAAACTTGTTAGTTTGCTTGTAGTGTTAGGCGAACTTGTGGGATAGCAAAGTTAGGGACAACTTCGCCTAGCATAATAGGCGAAGTTGTCGTTATATATAATCCCTAACTTCGGCTCTTTTGTTTTAAATTTGACGGTTGTGTTTTGTGACATTTCGGTGTTACGTGTTTGGTGTCTTTGCTTATCGATATCGCAATATAACAAGTATTCCCTTGTGTTTGTGTGTTAGTGTATTGCTCGTGTAAACACTCGTATCGTATACGTAGGAGATTCCGCACCCTCGTGTTACGAGATGCTCCTGTGTAGATCCGGCTGGGAACCTACAGTGTGAACAAACCGATTAAGGGGGTGTTTGTTAGATTTAATCGGTTCGTTTACGGGTTGCGGGTCGGCACGTTATCTGGTCACGGTTTAGTTTGTGATTGTCCTACTTAATTTTGGTTAACCAGAAGAGTAGGAGTTGTTGAACGTGCTGTTAATAATGGATTAAGTGGTTGGTGTTTTACCAATTCAATAGCAATTGCACGTTCATTTAAGTCCGATTCTTTAGGAGAAAGATTAGGTATTTTATTAATACTTTGTTTCCCACGTTGTATTTGTAAAAGGCTATAAATAGTCATCTTTGTTTTAGTTTATAATGCATCAATATAGTTCAGCAAGCTTTTCACTCGTTGTGTTCTTTCTTCATTCCATATTTACATATACATACGAGTGTTGTGTTTATTCATTTGTTGCCTGAACCAACATTTGGTATCAGAGCCTAGGGCTCGGGAAAAAGGAGAAGGCCGTTTTGAGAGTCAGTTTCGAGAAAGGGTGTTGCCCTTGGCTGCGGGCGGGGTAAACGCAGCAGGAAGAAACCGAGTTTCGGTTATTAATTTCTCAATATGTTTCGGGTTTTTGAAGCAGAGTTTTGCGGGGTGTTTCGGGACGGCGGGGCTGTTTCGGTGTCATTTAACAGCAGAAGACGGAGGCGTTAAAGTGTTTCGGTTAAGCCTTTGTCATGGTAGACGTACCAGTTGAGACGACGGGGTGATCGGTGATAAACGATTGTGTTCCAAGGCTGTTAGTAGTGATGAAAGGAAGAAGGTTCATGGCTGTTCGGTTTTGTAGTTGCGGGTTTGCGCAACTTGAATACAACCGGTGAAAACAGAAGGTGACAATATGGTGCCTTGATTGGGTTGTTTCGTGATAAGGGGAGACTGAAGTAGGTGCTTGAAGAACGAGCGTAAGGGATTCATCAAAGCGGGTGGCTTTGAATTCATTTCGTTTAGCAGTTGAAAGAAAAATGTTATAAGCGGGTGGCTGTGTTTTCTTGTCCGATGGAGAGGCCTCTTGAAACAGGTTAGATCGGACAAGGTACGAGTGTCAAGGTAAGAAGAGATCGGAGAACTACAAGGTTAAACATTATGGTGTTGGTGTTCAAATCTATTGGCTTTGAATATGGCCCTGGAGAGGTCGTCGATCCGTTAAAGTCCGGATGTTAATGAGAGTTTCCAACGAGATGCCATGTTGCATGTTACAAGTGTAGTGAAATTGAGTTTGGTGGAAACAAGAATACTTTGGACGTGACCGCGGTTAAGGTCGAATGTCCGAGATAGGTCGAGATGTTTCTAGATGACTTTGGACGTGATCGAGGTGAAGATCAGGTGTCCCGAAAAAGTCGTAATGGTCCAGATTCGCTGTGGTTCGGTGTTTCAGTGACAGGTGTGAACAAACCGGTTAAGGGGGTGATTGTTGTGATTAATCGGTTCGTTTACGGGTTGCGGGTCGGCACGTTATCGGGTCACGGTTTAGTTTGTGATTATCCTACTTAGTTTTGGTTAACCAGAAGAGTAGGAGTTGTTGCACGTGCTGTTAATAATGGATTAAGTGGTTGGTGTTTTACCAATTCAATAGAAAGTGCGCGTTCATTTAAGTTCGGTTCTTTAGCAGAAATATTAGGTATTTTATTAATATTTTGTTTCCCAAGTTGTATTTATAAAAGGCTATAAATAGCCATCTTTGTTTTACTTTATAATGCATCAACATAGTTCAGCATGCTTTTCACTCTCTGTGTTCTTTCTTCATTCCATATTTAGGTATACATACGAGTGTTGTATGTGTTCATTAGGGGCCTGAACCAACATTTGGTGTTAGAGCCTAAGGCTCTGGAATAAGGAGAAGGCCGGTTAAAGAGTCGGTTTCGAGAATGGGTGTTGCCCTTGGCTGCGGGGTAAACGCAGCAGGAAGAAACCGAGTTTCGGTCGTTAATTTCGTATATGTTTCAGGTTTTTGAAGCAGAGTTTTGCGGGGTGTTTCAGGACAGCGGGGCAGTTTCGGTGTCATTTAACAGCAGAAGACGGAAGCGTTAAAGTGTTTCGGTTAAGCCGTTGTCATGGTAGATGTACCAGTTAAGACGACGGGGTGATCGGTGATAAATGTTTGTGTTCCGGGGCTGTTAGTAGTGATGAAAGGAATAAGGTTCATGGCTGTTCGGTTTTGTAGTTGCGGGTTTGCGCAACTTGAATACAACCGGTGAAAGAAAAAGGTGACAACATGGTGCCTTGATCGGGTTGTTTCGTGATAAGGGGAGACCGGAGTAGGTGCATGAAGAACGAGCTTAAGGGATTTATCACAGCGGGTGGCCTTAAATTCAGTTCGTTTAGCAGTTGAAATAAAACATATAAGCAGGTGGCTTTGTTTTCTTGTCCGGTGGAGAGGCCTCTTGAAACAGGTTAGATCGGAAAAGGTACGAATGTTAAGGTAAGAAGCGATCGGAGAACTACACGGTTAAAAATTAGGGCATTGGAGTTCAAATCTATTGGCTTTGGATATGGCCCGGGAGAGGTCGTCGATCCGTTAAAGTCCAGATGTTAATGAGCGGTTCCAACGAGATGCCATGTTACGTGTTACAAGTGTAGTGAAATTGATTTTGGTGGAAACTAGAAGACTTTGGACGTGACCGCGATTAAGGTCGGGTGTCCGGGATAGGTCGAGATGTTTCTAGATGACTTTGTACGTGATCGAGGTGAAGATCAGGTGTCCCGTAAAAGTCATAATGGTCCAGATTCAAGGTGGATCGATGTTGCAGTGACGGGTGTGAACAAACCGGTTAAGGGGGTGATCGTTGGGTTTAATCGGTTCATTTACGATTTGCATATCGGCACGTTATCGGATCACGGTTTAGTTTGTCAATATCGTACTTAGTTTTGGTTAACCAGAAGAGTAGGAGTTGTTGCACGTGCTGTTAATAATGGATTAAGTGGTTGGTGTTTTACCAATTCAATAGCAAGTGCACGTTCATTTAAGTCTAGTTCTTTAAGAGAAAGATTAGGTATTTTATTAATATTTTTATGACTTGAAATTATCTAAAGTACTGAACTTTATGACTAATTTCACTTTGAATATGCTTGTTTGTGAATTTCATATATGGCAGATAACGAGCCGACGTATGTTTTTGAGCCTAAGCACAATATGTACGCATTAATACAAGTGACACCAGAGAATGAACCAATGGCTCGAATGATTTCGTGGATGGCGCGGTCGAACATCAACTTTGCGCTCACTGAAAGCCCAATTATTTACAGAAATCACTCCTTGGATTTCTGGAGATCAGCAGAGTTGATTGAAGATGATAATGGATAAAGAATTGAAGCAACCGTGGCCAGCCAAGAGATACACATCACAGAAAGAATGATAAGGAGGTGCTTAAGACTGAATGACGATGTTCACAATCACATAAACTTCAATACAAAGCACTTATTGAAGATTTTTAAAGAAACGATGGGATACCAAGGAAATGTCCATGAAGGACAGTTTCAGAAGGGTTTTTTTCCGATGCTGTACAGATTTCTAATTCACCATATTATTCATGGATTTGCTCCGAGGAAGGGATCATGGACTCTGATGAGTCATGATCTAGCAAATGCCACAGTTGGAACTATCTTTGATCTGCCCTTTAACTTTTCCAAGATGATTTTTGAGGGGTTAGTGGGGAATCTAAAGAAACCAGAAAGAAGGAGATTTTTACAGTACCCAAGATTCCTGCAGATCATATTCAACAGCACATTACAAGATTTACCAACAATTGGAGACACACATAAATTGCAAGATCCTGATTCTTACAAGAGAATAAAAAATCCTGGTGTCTCAAATAACTTTAATGCAAATGTTCCGTTTGAAATCTTACCTTGGTTGTTAAACCATGATTTGGCTATAATGCCTGTGCCTGAGCTAAGCTCAGAGGAGGAAGAAGGGGGTGATGATGATAGTGATGAAGGAGACTATGATGATGATGTTGGTTGCAATGAAGGTGGAGATGGTTTGGAGATGGAGATTATGGCACCTGATCAGGGGGAGCAAAGAGAAGAACTTGAACAACCAATTCCAACACTACCACACTCACCACCACCAACCTCACCACATCAAACACCACCTCAAACCCTTACCCTAGACCAACCAGAAACATCCACACATCAATCAACAACACCACCAACCTATAACCTAAGCCAATCAGAACCAATCTTTTCTAGCCCACCTCAAACACCTACCACCAACCAACCTGAATCTGAACCATTTCCTACATCAGAACCTACAAGTCCACATGTTGATACATTTCAAAGAAATCATGAGTTGATGTTGGAAAATGATGAATTGAAAAGAAAAGTTGAGGAGGTCACTGATGAGAATGCTGAGTTGAGAAGAAAGAATGAAGAAATAACTAATGAAAATGAAATATTATTGAGAAAGTTAGCTGAGGCTGAAAAGATGATTCAAACCCTTGTGCAGGAGGTTGAGAAGACCTCAGCTGCCCCAAAACAGGGGGAGAATATGGATGATACTGATGTGAGCATGGATGATGCTGAAAGTGTTGATAATGTTGATGCTTTGAAGATTATAATGAACAATTATGATGATAGTGATAAAACTGTAATGGAAGTGAGAGGAGAAGTAACCAATGATGATGAAGAGGTTGTACTGATAGAAGAACTGACTGAGATTGTGAATGAGGAAATAACTGTTGAGAATACTGATTTGAATGCTACTACTGAGGAACTGATATACACTATGCCAAAAAATGATCAAGAGGCTTGTTTGAAGAGGGCAGAGCATGATTCTGAATTAGATCAACTGTTCAAAGAAATTGATGAATATGAAACTTCTGATGAAGAAGAAGATGAAGAGCAGTTGAGAAAAAGGAAAGAAAAAGGTAAAGGGATAGCAACAGAGGAAGAACCGGTTATGTATGCTGAGAAAGATGTAACTTTTAAAGATGATGCTGCTGCTGCTGCTCTTGAAGAGCAAGAAAGAATAATCAAAGAAACTTTGGAGAGGGAGAAAATAGCCCTATCTCTAACTCCAGAAGAGATAGCAGAGCAAGAAAATTTGATCAGTCAAGCCAACATTGAAAAAGATTTGACTAAAGATGAGGCTGAATAAGAAGTTATAGAAGAACTGATCAAAATGAGCAGGGTTGAGGAAGTGGACAACTCTTTGGCTTTGGTAGTAAGAATGTTTCAATCCCAAAGTCAAACATCTGAAACTGCTGAACCAGCCAATGTGAATACGGGTATGATTCCTGAAGAGGAAATTGGTGAGTCAATTGCCTCTATGGCTGCCAAGAAATGGGCTGAACAGGTAAAAGAGGATTTGAGAAAGAACCCCACTGATAACTGGCCAGAAAGAAGTTTTGAAAAGACTTATCAAAGAAGAAAAAGAACATCTGAACAAAGCCCTATCAGGGCTACACCTTTGCAAAGCCTAAGACCTGATGAACATATGCAAGGTGTCCCTGATGTAACAACTAGAGATGAAGCAGATCATCCAGCTCCTGATGAACCAAAGATAGATGCTATGAATGAGCTGACAGAAGAAGAGGATGACTCTGAGAACTCTGATGATGACAATAATGATAAACCTGAGAATGATGAAGGGAAAATTGGTACAACTGCCAATGTTATGTCCCCACAAGTCGAAATGACTGATGTTTATAGGGCAAACATTAAGCTGAGTATGTCTGAAGCCAAAAGACTGATGGAACAAAAGAACAAAGATGCCAAGAAATACAAAGATAATTTGAGAAGACATGGTTACTCTGAGAAAGATTTGGCACATTTCTATTTTGATGAACTACAAGATTTATACATTAGTGAAAGAGAGAAAGTAGTGGAAAAATGTGTTAAAGAAAATGAGGAAATTGAGTTAGAAGAGCTGAAAAGAAAATTCAATGGAATGTGTGGATATTTGTTGGAGAAAGGAATGAAGCCCGAAATTGTAAAGAACTTGGATAAAAAGACAGTTGTGGATCAGTATAACAGAAGGAAAAGAAAAGAAAAATCTACAATGGTCCAAGCTGAAAGCACAATTCAAACTGAAACAACTATTGAGCCACCAAGGAAGAAAAGAAGAATTCAAACAATAAGGGAAAAAGAAAAGGAGAAAGTCAAAAATGTTGAAATCCCTATTGACCAAGAAGAAGTGAAACCTGAAACAGAAGATGAACCATTCATGCCTTGGGATAATGAAGAAATGATCAACATCCTAAGGAATATAATGATGAACAAGAGAGGGATGTCTGAAGAAGATTTGAATGTGTTAGAAAAAGAGGATTTGAAAACTCTTTTCTACCTTCAGAAAGATGAGTGGGAAATGGCTTTGAGAGAAGGAGAGAATCCCAGATATTATGCTGATGGCCGATTTGTACCTGCTGGACTGGCAAGAACTCCAGGAATGATAAAAATGTTAATTGAACTGGAGGCAGTAGGACATGACATTGTGGAGATAGCCAACCTTCCTACTGAGATGGTGGAAGCTTTATATGTGAAGACATTCAACTTGGGACCTCAAAAGCCCAAGAAATCAATTCCATTCAGACCTCCATTCCATCAAAGATTTCCTAGAGGAAGAGGCCAAGGAGGAAGAGGAGAATCAAGCAGCTCAGTACAACACAGGACAAGACCGCAATCTAATGTGGATCTACCAAGAGAGCTATACTATGATTCGATCACGGATTCCCTCAAAGTGATTATGGAAAGCAGACTGCTAAGGGAGATTGTGGTCAGAAGTGACTTCCGTGAGTATAATGAAGATCAATTAAGAAGAATGGCCACACTTCACTTGTATGACTACTGAAACAGGGACAGATCAGCAGGAAGACAGATGAATGATTTATCAAAGTACCTGCATGAAGAAGCTGATAAGGGATTCAAGTTTTTAAAGGAAAAGAGAAGTTGGAGAATGATTCAACTTCACAGATCAAAAAGGTCATAGAAGCTAAAGAGAATGGACAGGGCTGAACTGAACTACCAAATAAGCGTCCGAGATCAGAATCCACTGTCCAACATGGATACGTGTATAAGCTTGGGAAGAAGAATGAGTAGGCCAAACTATACAGTGCAGAAGAACGGTGTCATTATTGAAGTGGAATACAAAGAAGACACTGGTTACTATGTGTTGAGGAACTCTGATGGAAAAGCTTTGGCGACAATCAAGAAGGATGCAGATCTGACATGCTTACACAACGATGATCTTACAGATATAAGAGACTTGGTGATACCAGAAGGACACACTCACTACCAAGTGCTCAATATCTTCAGAGAAAGAGCTGCATCTATAATCCAGCTGAGAAGACAAGCAGCCTACAACGAAAGGAGAAGACAAAATAGATAGAATAGGCTTTGCTATGTAATGTCTTCGGACAACTTTTGCTTATGTAATTTTGCTTATTTAATTTGATTATGAAATTTGACTCTTAGTTTGATGTGTATTTTTGCTAAGTGTAAGTAACCATAGAGTGTTTTGGGTCAGCTGAGGTGTTCCAATCTAGGGGGAGATTGTTGGGTCAAGAGTTTGACCCAAATGAGGAGATTTGACCTAAATGAAGAATATGGAAGATTGGAATCTTCTCAACCTCCTCAGAAACTGCTAAGTATTGAATCCGAGCACACCTTAGAACTCCGAGCAAGCTTTTACTTAGCCGAGTACGAGATTTTGCCTTCCGGGCAAGGTTTACTTCAAATAGTCTTCTTAAGTGGATATCCGAGCAAGGTATGCTTTTTAGTGATTTCCCGAGTAAGGATCATTGATTTGGCATCTCCGAGCAAGGTTCACTTTGTCGAGCAGGGTTGTTCTTCAAGACCAAGTATTTTACTCTTCCGAGTAAGGTGTGGTTAACCAAGTCCAAGAAGCCAAGTAATTGGAAGACCGGGCAAGGTATTTATTAATAAATATGGTCCGAGTATACTTGATGAGTTAAGAGAATATTTCTAAGTTATATCGAGTAAGGTTAAGCTCAAGCAAGGTACAGTGATTCCCGAGTACGCTTTGCTAATAAATTATTCAATGACAAAGAGCTGAACAGGACCATAGAAGAACAGGGTTGCTCGTAAGGAGTTATCGGGCAAAGTCTGATAAATTCAAGAAGACTGAAGTCTACTCGGTGAATATTTTACTTGGTAAAATATTCTTTAAGTAAAGTCTACCCGGAAACTGATTCTCGAGTACACTTCTATGTTTACCAAGTCTGAAGGAAGGCCGAGTACACTGCGTACTCGGAGACTGAAGATTAATGAAAAGCCTACCCGGAAGACTTGTTTTACACTTAGTTTTATTTTTGAATATGTAATTTAAATATGTATTATCGGATAGGGTTTCTAGAAGGAATGACAGCTGTCCTAGGTTGGCAGGCCTATAAATAGAATATTTAGGGCACGCCGCCTAGAGAGAGGAGGCAGAACACATGATACGGATAAGACCGACACATTAATTGAGAATATTTTGTGTGTGACGGCTGTCCTAGGATTCCTTATAAACCCTAATCGATTACCCCGTTTGTATGATGAACATTATATAAATGGAAATCTTTTGAGTGAATCCTGTGTGTGCCTTCTATCTTTGAATATTCATTGCAACCGTATGTTTGTTATTGATTCCGCCTTTAACAAACGGTCATCTTTCTAAATATAGTAACCCGTCATTAACTCTCTTGTCAACACGATTAATTTTGTATGAGTTATGACATGACTGATTAAGATCCGAGCTGAATCGACCATATAAAGGGGACCTGACAAGTGGTATCAGAGCTGATTACTGCTATTTTTAGAAAGAGTGTTGATGATTGAAGATTTGAAGAAGAATGACGTAAGCAGGCACTGTTCGATTGATTTGTGACGTCAGCAGCCCTGTTCTTCATTTTTCTTCCAGATCTACAATTTACGGTGTTTTGTTTTCCTTGCTTAAATTAAAGTTTTAATCTTTATATCTAAATCTTGTTCTAATCACATCAGACACATCAGATCTGAGCAGTCGGTTTCAGATCTGATTATTTTGAAAAAAAATTTATCAAAGAAACTAATTTTTGATTTCTCAAAATGTCTGGATATGAGGAACAAGAGGTGTCTACTAACAAGATACCAAGGTTGTATGGACAGGAAAACTTTATCAAATGGAAGGTACTCTTTGAAGCAGCCGTATGCTACAATGACATTGACATATGGAACTCCATCAAGAATGGTCCGCAAACTACTGTAGAAGAAGGTGCAAATGCTACCACAACTGCTGCTGTAAGAGAAAAGATGAGAAAGGTGGATGACAAAGCCTTGGCTATGATTAAGCTAGGTTTGTCGTGGGAGATACTGACCAAGGTGGCTCATCACACAACTACCAAACAAATGTATGATGCCATCCTTGAGATGTATGAAGGGAACTCTGAACTGAAAAACATAAAGAAGCAAATATTGAAGCAACAGTTGGAAAGATTCAAATATAGGGATGGAGAAAGGTTGAAATCAATACTAGAACGTTTTCTGAGTATTGTGAATGAGTTGAGAACAAATGATTATGTAATGACTGACTTTGATTTGAATACAAAGTTGCTCAACTCAATGCCAAAAGAATGGTATACTGCTTGCAAATTCATCCTTCAAAAACAGAATTTCAATGAACTGAAATTGGATGATGTGGTATGTTTTCTTCAAGCTGCTGAACTTGAAATGATTGAGAATGAAATGATTAAGGAAGATAGACCAAGCTTCAATGTTTCAAATGCATTGATTGCCCCTATGGGAAACCTGTCATCAAAGAACCAACAACAAATTCCCATCATAGAAGAACCAGCTGAACATAATGTTGTGACTCCAAAATCTTTCATTGGGGGAAGCACAAGCACTCAAGGAAATCAGCAGAGGTTGAATGTGCAACTAATTGATGATTCTGACTCTGCCTCTATGTCTAGTGGAAATGTTACTAACCCTGTAACAGGACATGTTCAAAACAATGAAACACAAGCTTTGTTGTCTATGTTCACTGAGTCATATAATGCATTTGTTGCAAAGAACATGATTCACAGAAGTATGGTTCAAGATAATTTAGAACAAATTGATGCAGATGACTTAGAAGACATGGATTTGAAATGGCAAGCTGCCATGTTGGGTTTGAGAAGTAGAAGGCTGTACAACAGAACTGGTAGATCTCTGGTTTCTGGTCCTAATGACAGGATTGGTTTTGACAAATCAAAAGCAATATGCTACAATTGTCAGCAACCTGGTCATTTTGCAAGAGAACACAATCAACCAAGAAATTTTCAATTCAATCAAATCCAGAACCAACAACCAGGAGGTCAGCATCAATATCAACAGAATCAACCAAGAGGTCAGCAACATTACCAACAAAATCAGCCAAGATTCAACAACAACAGCAATCAAATGAACAACTTCAACAACAACTACAACCCAAACTTCAACAACTTTCAGCCTCAAATGAATAATCAACAACAAAGTATGCAATAGAATCAAGGTTTTCAAATGAATAACAATCAAAACCTTCAAGCTGTTCAAAATGTTCCAAACAACATTGTTCCAACAAATCAAAATCAGATCAGAAATCAAGGAAATGTGGCAGTGACTACACAACATGAAGGAAGTTTTGATTGGAGCAGTCATGAAGAGGATATTGCTGATGATATTAGGAAGGCAAATGTGGCATTCATGGCCATAATTGAGAAAGAGAATGGAATCTCCTCTCAGGAACAGGCCACTCCATTGAATGATATATGGTATATGGATAGTGGTTGTTCTAGGCACATGACTTGTGACAAGAGGTCACTTGTGAACTATGAAGAGAAATATGAAGGTCCTGTTGCCTTTGGGAGTGATGAAAATGGTGGAAAGATTGTGGGAAAAGGAATCTTGACAAATGGAAAGGTATCATTTGATAATGTGTTTCATGTTGAGGGACTTCAATTCAATCTGCTGAGCATATCACAGATGTGTGATAAGGGTTACAAAGTTAGTTTTGATGATTCTCATTGTTTCATCTTGAAACCTGAGTTTGTAATTCCACCTGAGATGATTATGATGATGGCACCAAGAAATGGCAACTTGTATGAATTAAATATGAAAGAAGCCATTTCAAGAGGTGGTGCATGTTTTGTTTCCAAAGCCACTGAAAATGAATCAAAATTGTGGCATAGGAAATTGTGTCATGTAAACTTAAAGAACATGAATAGACTGGTCAAGGGCGAACATGTGATTGGTTTACCTACAAGAGAATTTAAGTTTGATGATCACTGTGACTCATGTCAAAAGGGAAAACAACACAACTCTACTCATAAGACAAAGCTCATCAATTCAATTGATCAACCACTTGAGTTACTTCACATGGATCTTTTTGGTCCTGTGAGTGTGCCAAGTATTGGAAAGAAAAGATATTGTTTGGTGATCATTGATGACTATTCTAGATATACTTGGGTCTATTTCCTAAGTACCAAGGATGAGTCTGCTGAGTTGATTATTGGTTGTGTTACAATGATTGAGAACAAGTTGAATAAGAAAGTCAAAATTATGAGAAGTGACAATGGTACAGAGTTCAAAAATGGAGTTATGGAAGAATTCTGCACAAAGAAAGGAATATTTCAACAATTCTCAGCTCCTAGAACTCCTGAACAAAATGGTATGGCAGAAAGAAGAAACAGAACTTTGATAGAAACTGCCAGAACCATGATGACTGATGCAAATCTGCCTGTCACTTTTTGGGCTGAAGCAATCAATATAGCATGTTATGTTCAGAACAGGGTACTTGTAAACAAAAGGCATAACAAGACTCCATATGAAATTTTCAATAATAGAAAGCCTTACATCAAGTTTTTCAAGCCATTTGGTTGCAAATGTTTTCTATTGAACACTGAGATTATTTGAACAAGTTTCAAACTAAGTCACTAGATTGTTTCTTTATTGGATATTTTACTAACTCAAAGGCATACAAAGTTTATGTGAAAGATCACATGAGTGTGATAGAGTCATCTGACATCATTTTTAATGAAAATCAATTCAACACAGTCAGTGGTGCAACATGGCTGTTTGATCATGAAAAGTTAATAAAGTCATTCAAGATTTATTCTAAAGACTTTGATGATTCATTCTATAAGACCAGTACACATGTTGAAGAGAGTAAGAAGAAAGAACTGGACTTGGAAGAATTGTGGAAAAAGGTTGCAAGAAAAGAAAAGGAATATACTTTTATGAAAAGCTCCTCAAGCAATGCCATTGAACAAGATGAGGAAGTAAACAATCAGGACATTCCAAATGTACAAAATGATCATGTTCAGAATGGGAGTGACACATGCAACCAATCAAATGAAGATGAGAAAGCTTCCACAGCAAGATTTCAAAACTTGTTTCAAAGCTTGAATCTGGGAAACAATGGTGCATCTACTTCAGGAAAAACGAATGATGAAGCACCAGAGTTTCATGATGCAGAAGCTGATTTGATCATTGAAGAACCTGAACTTAATGAAACAAATCTTGACACAAATTTGTCTACAAATATGATAATACAAACTCCTACTGTTGAAAAGAATCATCCTGCAGAAAATATCATTGGTGACTTGCATGAAAGAGTAACAAGGAGTCATTCTGAGATAGAAAACATCTGTCTTTACTCTTGCTTTCTATCCCAATTAGAACCAAAGAATATTTCTCAAGCCTTAAAAGACAATAGTTGGGTAGAGGCTATGCAAGAGGAATTGGCCCAGTTTAGAGATTTACATGTATGGGATCTTGTAGACAAGCCACATGACAGATATGCAATTGGAACCAAATGGGTGTTCAGAAACAAAAAGGATGAAAGGGGTTTGGTGATTAAGAACAAAGCAAGACTTGTAGCACTGGGATGTCTTCAAGAAGAAGGGATAGACTTTGACGAAGTGTTTGCACCAGTTGCAAGACTGGAAGCCATAAGAATTTTCCTTGCATATGCTGCCTCAAAGAACATAAGAGTATTCCAACTTGATGTTAAATCTGCATTCCTAAATGGAAAGATTGATGAAGAAGTGTATGTGGCTCAACCACCAGGTTTTGAGGATCCCATGTATCCAAACAGGGTGTATAAGTTAAACAAAGCCCTTTATGGATTGCATCAGGCTCCTAGAGCATGGTATGATGAGCTATCAACTCATTTACTTTAAAATGGTTTCACAAGGGGAGCCATTGACAAGACACTCTTCTACAAAAGAAAAGGGTCAGATTTGTTACTTTTACAAGTCTATGTTGATGATATCATCTTTGGATCTACAAATGAAAATATGTGTTTGGAGTTTGAAGAGGTGATGAAGTCCAAGTACAGCATGAGTTCCATGGGTGAAATGAACTTCTTTTTGGGGCTGCAAATTCAACAAAAGGCTGAAGGGATCTTCATTCACCAAACTAAGTATGTGCAGGACATTTTGAATAAGTTCAACTATCATGATTACAAGACTTCTTCAACTCCAATGGACACCAAAGAAAAGATGATAGCTGATGAAAAGGGGGAGTCAGTTGATAAGCATGAATACAGAGCTAAGATTGGATCTTTGATGTATCTGACTGCAACAAGACCAGATATCATGTTTGCTGTGTGTGTGTGTGTTCTAGGTTCTAGTCAAATCCAAAAGTCTCCCACATGAATGTTGTTAAAAGAATATTCAGATACTTGAAGAGAAGACCAGACTTAGGGATTTGGTATCCAAAGAACCAATCCTTTGATCTGATTGCATATACAGATAGTGATTATAATGGATGCAATATGAGTAGAAAGTTAACATCACGGGGATGCCAGTTTTTGGGAAAAAGGCTAGTGTCATGGCAATGCAAGAAACAGACTACAGTATCAATCTCCACTGCAGAAGCTGAATATGTTGCTGCATCTGCCTGTTGTGCACAAGTTCTCTGGATTCAAAATCAGATGCTGGACTATGGTTTGAATTCTCTAAACACCCCTATTCTTATTGATAATATTGCTGCATATTTTACTGTTAAGAATCCTGTACAACATTCTAAGACTAAGCACATTGAAATCAGACATCACTTCATCAGAGATTGCAGTGAAAAAGGTTTGATTGAAATGCAAAGAGTTGATACAAGTGATAATTTGGCTGACTTATTCACCAAACCACTGGATAGAACCAGGTTCAACTTTCTTTTGAAAGCCCTGGGGATGATCAACTCTGATGGAATCTGATTAAGGATGTGTGCTTGGTTGTGTACCTCTATGTGCTACTTGAATATTTTAGAAGAGGTTACACTTGCTGAATATGTTGCTAAATATGTTGCTGAATATGTTACTGAGGATGTTAAATGTTATGTGACTTAACTATTTCTATGTGTGTCTCTCTGTGATAACTGATTATTTTATTAGAGATTACACATATTGATTATGTTTCAACTGAATGTTGATTGAATATGTTTTGATTATGTCACTGTTTTGATGTTAACTGATAGGTGCTTAAGTAACTATCTGTGCAATTTGTTTGAAATTGATGATAATTCTTGACTATCATGTTAACTGATCTGATGTTGTGATAAGTAGTTTGATCTGTTTAGGTGAGATTGATTGCTTACCTGACGTCATGAGTAATCAATGTTTATGGTTACTTGAATATGTTCTTAATCTGATCTTCTGAAGCTGTTAAGATAGGATAGACATTGAATGTTAGTACAGTCTGTTTTTCTTGATGATGTTAAGAATGATTAAGATTTGAGTGTGTGATGCAACTGTTTGTGTCAAAATGTGTTTTATGTCAAAATTAAGTGATTCAATGAAATTTATAATGAATTTTGCATAAATATTATATTTTGGTCAAAACATGAGCAAGTTGATTAATGGTGTTGAGATATGATAAGATTATTCAGTTCAAGCTTTTAAGAAGCTTAAAAGAAGGATTTTTAAAGAAAAGTCTCAAGTAGTTGTTTTTGCTGAAAATTATGCCATTTGCCAAGTTGGAAGGACATATACTTGTGTATGTTTGGTCCTTAAATCTCTAAAGAATCAAAGGATAGCCATTAACCTGAAAACTGAATGCATTTGGGGCAATTATAACTTGTTTCTTCTTCCTTCACTTAAAACTATGTCAATAACTCTGACTTTGATAAGACATATACTCACATGTATGTTTGGTCCTGTTGACCATTTTTGGTCAAACAGGATAGCCATTAACCTGATAATGAAGAGATATTGGGGTGATTGAATATTAAACTGTATTTTTTTTTGGGAAATGATAGTCCATTGACTACTTAGCTGATCATATGGAATTAATAGGCTAAAAAGACCTTAGTTTAGTCATTAACATGTATGGTTGCTTTCCCATGATGATGTAAAATCTAAGGTGATATAAACATAAAGAATATGCTAATCTTTATGTAGAGATGCATAGTTGTTTTGCATGTCTCAAGATAGATCTCTCCGAATGATATGGCAGAAAAGTGATTACCCAGTCATACACGAGCTTGTTGTTATTTGGTCAACCAAAATGAAACATTTTTAAATATGACAAAGAACATGCTTTAAGAAAATTTGAGAAAATATCAAAAACAAGGGGAAGAATGAATAAATCAACCAAAAGTTGATAAGTGTTTTAAATATTTTATCAAACAAGAGGGTTACAACAAGAACTACAAAGATGTTGGCAAAATCTGTCTCATCTTGAATGAAAGGCATGTTGCTAACTGTAAGTCCAACGTTCAACCTCTATATATGTTTGAATATAAAAATACAAAAATACAATAAGTTTTGTCATACAAAAACGATTTTTGACCAAATACAGGATGTTGGAGTCAAATTGGGGTGATCTGGGGAAAGCCAAATAAGCTTTGAGAAGAGATATGAGGCATCATAGCACAGTGTTGACCATTATTGCATTATGCTCAAATTGAACTTTAATCATATCACCAAAGAGATGAAAATCATGCTAAGTTTATACCTGCTGTTAACCTATCTAAGTTGTCATAATAATGCTGAGAGTGAAGTAATGAGATAGCTACTTAGTCAATAGATCCCATTCCTGAGATCTTTTCAGTTTATAAAAGAAACTGTTTTGAAATGAAATATAACTGAAATTTGATCTCTAAATGCACCATTTGCTCTTAAACTATGTTCTGAAATGATACATAACTTAGAAATGTCTTTGACAAGTGGTTTAAGTCAAAAAGTGTTGCATTTTGCCTAAAATAGGTTGAATATGTAAGTTCGAGTAAGGTTTGATGCTTTATAACCTTCTTGAGCACAAACTGTTTGAATATGTATTTTTGGGTAAGGTTAATGATTTATAACCTTTCCGAGTACAAAACAGTTGATTATGTGTGAATATGTAAGTTCGAGTAAGGTTTGATGCTTTATAACCTTCTCGAGCACAAACTGTTTGAATATGTATTTTCGGGTAAGGTTAATGATTTATAACCTTTCTGAGTACAAAACAGTTGATTATGTGTGAATATGTTGTTTCGGGTAAGGTTTGATAATTTTCAAACTTTCCAAGTAAGCTTAGTCATTTCTGACTAACTTTATGATTTTCGAGCATGCTTTGAAGTGTTTACACTTTCCGGGTAGAGTACACTGTTGCACTCATTTTCCCGAGTAAGCTTGAAGTCTTGAGATGATTATGTGTTGTTATAGCTGTCTTTTAACAATAAATTCTTGTTTCGAGCAAGCTATGCATGTTATATGCTAGTTTCGAGTAAGCTATGCATGTTATATGCTGATTGTGTTTCCAAGCAAACTTTGTGAACTTGAGTGAGTACACCGAGTAAGGTTTGTTAGTGGAAGAAGACCGAGTAGACTTTGGATATATTAACCTTTCGAGTAAGGTCTTATGATCTTAAATGAAATTAAATGTTTTTAATAAATCAAGTGGATAATGTTACTGGTTGACAGCTAATAATTCACAAAATGACAAAAAGCATTTAAAACCCACATTCAAAAAGGTATAAAAGAGGGACTTAAGAAAATTTTTCAACATTATTTCCCTCTCTCTCTCTCTCCTTCCACTGCAAATTCTTACTCACTAAGAAACATAACCGACTTATCGAATTCAACATTAATCCAAACCCTAATTTTATCAGCTTCCTAATTCCGACTCGGTAAGCATTAAATATTATGTTTTCCGATCACGATTAGAATGTAATGTGACTTGATTATGTATTTGAGTACTGACACTCTGTTTATGTGTTTAGGTTATTAATTTGTCGAAGAACAGGTTCATGAAGATTTCTTTCTTTCTTCTTCATTTTTATAACTTGAAATTATCTAAAGTACTGAACTTTATGACTAATTTCACTTTGAATATGTTTGTTTGTGAATTTCAGATATGGCAGATAACGAGCCGACGTATGTTTTTGAGCCTAAGCACAATATGTGCGCATTACTACAAGTGACACTAGAGAATGAACCAATGGCTCAAATGATTTCGTGGATGGCGCGGTCGAACATCAACTTTGCGCTCACTGAAAGCCCAATTATTTACAGAAATCACTCCTTGGATTTCTGGAGATCAGCAGAGTTGATTGAAGATGATAATGGAAAAAGAATAGAAGCAATCGTGGCCAGCTAAGAGATACACATCACAGAAAGAATGATAAGGAGGTGCTTAAGACTGAATGACGATGATCACAATCACATAAACTTCAATACAAAGCACTTATTGAAGATTTTTAAAGAAACGATGGGATATCAAGGAAATGTCCATGAAGGACAGTTTCAGAAGGGTTTGTTTCCGATGCTGTACAGATTTCTGATTCACAATATTATTCATGGATTTGCTCCGAGGAAGGGATCATGGACTCTGATGAGTCTTGATCTAGCAAATGCCACAGTTGGAACTATATTTGATCTGCCCTTTAACTTTTCCAAGATGATTTTTGAGGGGTTAGTGGGGAATCTAAAGAAACCAGAAAGGAGGAGATTTTTACAGTACCCAAGATTCCTGCAGATCATATTCAACAGCACATTACAAGATTTACCAACAATTGGAGACACACATAAATTGCAAGATCCTGATGCTTACAAGAGAATAAAAAATCCTGGTGTCTCAAATAACTTTAATGCAAATGTTCCGTTTGAAATCTTACCTTGGTTGTTAAACCATGATTTGGCTATAATGCCTGTGCCTGAGCTAAGCTCAGAGGAGGAAGAAGAGGGTGATGATGATAGTGATGAAGGAGACTATGATGATGATGTTGATGGCAATGAAGGTGGAGATGGTTTGGAGATGGAGATTATGGCACCTGATCAGGGGGAGCAAAGAGAAGAACTTGAAAAACCAATTCCAACACTACCACACTCACCACCACCAACTTCACCACATCAAACACCACCTCAAACCCTTACCCTAGACCAACCAGAAACATCCACACATCAATCAACAACACCACCAACCTATAACCTAAGCCAATCAGAACCAATCTTTTCTAACCCACCTCAAACACCTACCACCAACCAACCTGAATCTGAACCATTTCCTACATCAGAACCTACAAGTCCACATGTTGATACATTTCAAAGAAATCATGAGTTGATGTTGGAAAATGATGAATTAAAAAGAAAAGTTGAGGAGGTCAGTGATGAGAATGCTGAGTTGAGAAGAAAGAATGAAGAAATAACTAATGAAAATGAAATATTATTGAGAAAGTTAGCTGAGGCTGAAAAGATGATTCAAACCCTGGTGCAGGAGGTTGAGAAGACCTCAGCTGCCCCAAAACAGGGGGAGAATAAGGATGATACTGATGTGAGCATGGATGATGCTGAAAGTGTTGATAATGTTGATGCTTTGAAGATGATAAGGAACAATTATGATGATAGTGATGAAACTGTAATAGAAGTGAGAGGAGAAGTAACCAATGATGATGAAGAGGTTGTACTGACAGAAGAACTGACTGAGATTGTGAATGAGGAAATAACTGTTGAGAATACTGATTTTAATGCTACTACTGAGGAACTGATATACACTGAGCCAGAAGATGATCAAGAGGCTAGTTCGAAGAGGGCAGAGCATGATTCTGAATTAGATCAACTGTTCAAAGAAATTGATGAATATGAAACTTCTGATGAAGAAGAAGATGAAGAGCAGTTGAGAAAAAGGAAAGAAAAAGGTAAAGGGATAGCAACAGAGGAAGTACCGGTTATGTATGCTGAGAAAGATGTAACTTTTAAAGATGATGCTGCAGCTGCTGCTCTTGAAGAGCAAGAAAGAATAATCAAAGAAACTTTGGAGAGGGAGAAAATAGCCCTATCTCTAACTCCAGAAGAGATAGCAGAGCAAGAAAATCTGATCAGTCAAGCCAACATTGAAAAAGAATTTACTAAAGATGAGGCTGAATAAGAAGTTATAGAAGAACTGATCAAAATGAGCGGGGTTGAGGAAGTGGACAACTCTTTGGCTTTGGTAGTAAGCATGTTTCAATCCCAAAGTCAAACATCTGAAACTGCTGAACCAGCCAATGTGAATACGGGTATGATTCCTGAAGAGGAAATTGGTGAGTCAATTGCCTCTATGGCTGCCAAGAAATGGGCTGAACAGGTAAAAGAGGATTTGAGAAAGAACCCCACTGATAACTGGCCAGAAAGAAGTTTTGAAAAGACTTATCAAAGAAGAAAAAGAACATCTGAACAAAGCCCTATCAGGGCTACACCTTTGCAAAGCCTAAGACCTAATGAACATATGCAAGGTGTCCCTGATGTAACAACTAGAGATGAAGCAGATCATCCAGCTCCTGATGAACCAAAGATAGATGCTATGAATGAGCTGACAGAAGAAGAGGATGACTCTGAGAACTCTGATGATGACAATAATGATAAACCTGAGAATGATGAAGGGAAAATTGGTACAACTGCAAATGTTATGTCCCCACAAGTCGAAATGACTGATGTTCATAGGGCAAACATTAAGCTGAGTATGTCTGAAGCCAAAAGACTGATGGAACAAAAGAACAAAGATGCCAAGAAATACAAAGATTATTTGAGAAGACATGGTTACTCTGAGAAAGATTTGGCACATTTCTCTTTTGATGAACTACAAGATTTATACATAAGTGAAAGAGAGAAAGTAGTGGAAAAATGTGTTAAAGAAAATGAGGAAATTGAGTTAGAAGAGCTGAAAAGAAAATTCAATGGAATGTGTGGATATTTGTTGAAGAAAGGCATGAAGCCCGAAATTGTAGAGAACTTGGATAAAAGACAGTTGTGGATCAGTATAACAGAAGGAAAAGAAAAGAAAAATCTACAATGGTCCAAGCTGAAAGCACAATTCAAACTGAAACAACTATTGAGCCACCAAGGAAGAAAAGAAGAATTCAAACAATAAGGGAAATAGAAAAGGAGAAAGTCAAAAATGTTGAAATCCCTATTGACCAAGAAGAAGTGAAACCTAAAACAGAAGATGAACCATTCATGCCTTGGGATAATGAAGAAATGATCAACATCCTAAGGAATATAATGATGAAAAAGAGAGGGATGTCTGAAGAAGATTTGAATGTGTTAGAAAAAGAGGATTTGAAAACTCTTTTCTACCTTCAGAAAGATGAGTGGGAAAAAGCTTTGAGAGAAGGAGAGAATCCCAGATATTATGCTGATGGCAGATTTGTACCTGCTGGACTGGCAAGAACTCCAGCAATGATAAAAATGTTAATTGAACTGGAGGCAGCAGGACATGACATTGTGGAGATAGCCGACCTTCCTAATGAGATGGTGGAAGCTATATATGTGTAGACATTCAACTTGGGACCTCAAAAGCCCAAGAAATCAATTCCATTCAGACCTCCATTCCATCAAAGATTTCCTAGAGGAAGAGGCCAAGGAGGAAGAGGAGAATCAAGCAGCTCAGTACAACACAGAACAAGACCGCAATCTGATGTGGATCTACCAAGAGAGCTATACTATTATTCGATCACGGATTCCCTCAAAGTGATTATGGAAAGCAGACGGCTAAGGGAGATTGTGGTCAGAAGTGACTTCCGTGAGTATAATGAAGATCAATTAAGAAGAATGGCCACACTTCACTTGTATGACTACAGAAACAGGGACAGATTAGCAGGAAGACAGATGAATGATTTATCAAAGTACCTGCATGAAGAAGCTGATAAGGGATTCAAGTTTTTAAAGGAAAAGAGAATTTGGAGAATGATTCAACTTCACAGATCAAAAAGGTTAGAGAAGCTAAAGAGAATGGACAGGGCTGAACTGAACTACCAAAT
Source organism: Bidens hawaiensis (assembly GCF_021521415.1). Taxonomy (NCBI): domain Eukaryota; kingdom Viridiplantae; phylum Streptophyta; class Magnoliopsida; order Asterales; family Asteraceae; genus Bidens; species Bidens hawaiensis. The sequence goes on from NW_027495979.1 coordinate 26,233, forward strand.
AAGCGTCCGAGATCAGAATCCACTGTCCAACATGGATACGTGTATAAGCTTGGGAAGAAGAATGAGTAGGCCAAACTATACAGTGCAGAAGAACAGTGTCATTATTGAAGTGGAATACAAAGAAGACACTGGTTACTATGTGTTGAGGAACTCTGATGGAAAAGCTTTGGCGACAATCAAGAAGGATGCAGATCTGACATGCTTACACAATGATGATCTTACAGATATAAGAGACTTGGTGATACCAGAAGGACACACTCACTACCAAGTGCTCAATATCTTCAGAGAAAGAGCTGCATCTATAATCCAGCTGAGAAGACAAGCAGCCTACAACGAAAGGAGATGACAAAATAGATAGAATAGGCTTTGCTATGTAATGTCTTCAGACAACTTTTGCTTATGTAATTTTGCTTATGTAATTTGATTATGAAATTTGACTCTTAGTTTGATGTGTAATTTTGCTAAGTGTAAGTAACCATAGAGTGTTTTGGGTCAGCTGAGGTGTTCCAATCTAGGGGGAGATTGTTGGGTCAAGAGTTTGACCCAAATGAGGAGATTTGACCTAAATGAAGAATATGGAAGATTGGAATCTTCTCAACCTCCTCAGAAACTGCTAAGTATTGAATCTGAGCACACCTTGGAACTCCGAGCAAGCTTTTACTTAGCCGAGTACGAGATTTTGCCTTCCGGGCAAGGTTTACTTCAAATAGTCTTCTTAAGTGGATATCCGAGCAAGGTATACTTATTAGTGATTTCCCGAGTAAGGATCATTGATTTGGCATCTCCGAGCAAGGTTCACTTTGTCAAGCAGGGTTGTTCTTCAAGACCAAGTATTTTACTCTTCCGAGTAAGGTATGGTTAACCAAGTCCAAGAAGCCAAGTAATTGGAAGACCGGGCAAGGTATTTATTAATAAATATGGTCCGAGTATACTTGATGAGTTAAGAGAATATTTCTAAGTTATATCGAGTAAGGTTCAGCTCAAGCAAGGTACAACGATTCTCGAGTACGCTTTGCTAATAAGTTATTCAATGACAAAGAGCTGAACAGGACCATAGAAGAACAGGGTTGCTCGTAAGGAGTTATCGGGCAAAGTCTGATAAATTCAAGAAGACTGAAGTCTACTCGGTGAATATTTTACTTGGTAAAATATTCTTTAAGTATAGTCTACCAGGAAACTGATTCTCGAGTACACTTCTATGTTTACCAAGTCTGAAGGAAGGCCGAGTACACTGCGTACTAGGAGACTGAAGATTAATGAAAAGCCTACCCGGAAGACTTGTTTTACACTTAGTTTTATTTTTGAATATGTAATTTGAATATGTATTATCGGATAGGGTTTCAGAAGGAATGACAGGTGTCCTAGGTTGGCATGCCTATAAATAGAATATTTAGGGCACGCCGCCTAGAGAGAGGAGGCAGAACACATGATACGGATAAGACCGACACATTAATTTAGAATATTTTGTGTGTGACGGCTGTCCTAGGATTCCTTATAAACCCTAAATCGATTACCCCGTTTGTATGATGAACATTATATAAATGGAAATCTTTTGAGTGAATCTTGTGTGTGCCTTCTATCTTTGAATATTCATTGCAACCGTATGTTTGTTATTGATTCCGCCTTTAACAAACTGTCATCTTTCTAAATATAGTAACCCGTCATTAACTCTCTTGTCAACACGATTAATTTTGTGTGAGTTATGACATGATTGATTAAGATCCGAGCTGAATCGACCATATAAAAGGGACCTGACAAGGAGAAGGCCGTTTTGAGAGTCGGTTTCGAGAAAGGGTGTGCCCTTGGCTGCTGGCGGGGTAAACGCAGCAGGAAGAAAACGATTTTCGGTCATTAATTTCTCAATCTGTTTCGGGTTTTTGAAGCAGAGTTTTGCGGGGTGTTTCGGGACGACGGGGCTGTTTCGGTGTCATTTAACAGCAGAAGACGGAGGCGTTAAAGTGTTTCGGTTAAGCCTTTGTCATGGTAGACGTACCAGTTGAGACGACGGGGTGATCGGTGATAAACGATTGTGTTCCAGGGATGTTAGTAGTGATGAAAGGAAGAAGGTTCATGGCTGTTCGGTTTTGTAGTTGCGGGTTTGCGCAACTTGAATACAACCGGTGAAAACAGAAGGTGACAATATGGTGCCTTGATTGGGTTGTTTCGTGATAAGGGGAGACCGGAGTAGGTGCGTGAAGAACGAGCGTAAGGGATTCATCAAAGCGGGTGGCTTTGAATTCAGTTCGTTTAGCAGTTGAAAGAAAACGTTATAAGCGGGTGGCTGTGTTTTCTTGTCCGATGGAGAGGCCTCTTGAAACAGGTTAGATCAGAAAAGGTACGAGTGTCAAAGTAAGAAGAGATCGGAGAACTACAAGGTTAAACATTATGGTGTTGGAGTTCAAATCTATTGGCTTTGGATATGGCCCTGGAGAGGTCGTCGATCCGTTAAAGTCCGGATGTTAATGAGAATTTCCAACGAGATGCATACGAGTGTTGTGTGTGTTCATTAGGGGCCTGAACCAACATTTGGTATCAGAGCCTAGGGCTCGGGAAAAAGGAGAAGGCCGGTTTGAGAGTCGGTTTCGAGAAAGGGTGTTGCCCTTGCAGCGGGGTAAACGCAGTAGGAAGAAACCGAGTTCCGGTCGTTAATTTTGCAATCTGTTTCGGGTTTTTGAAGCAGAGTTTTGCGGGGTGTTTCGGGACAGCGGGGCTTTTTCGGTGTCATTTAACAGCAGAAGACGGAGGCGTTAAAGTTTTTCGGTTAAGCCGTTGTCATGGTAAACGTACAAGTTGAGACGACGGGGTGATCGGTGCTAAACGCTTGTGTTCCGTGGCTGTTAGTAGTGATGAAAGGAAGAAGGTTCATGGTTGTTCGGTTTTGTAGTTGCGGGTTTGTGCAACTTGAATACAACCGGTGAAAACAAAAGGTGACAAGATGGTGCCTTGATCGGGTTGTTTCGTGATAAGGGGAGACCGGAGTAGGTGCATGAAGAAGGAGCTTAAAGGATTTATCAAAGCGGGTGGCTTTAAATTCAGTTCGTTTAGCAGTTGAAATAAAACATTATAAGCGGGTGGCTTTGTTTTCTTGTCCGGTGGAGAGGCCTCTTGAAACAGTTAGATCGGAAAAGGTACGAGTGTCAAGGTAAGAAGAGATCGGAGAACTACACGGTTAAACATTAGGGCGTTGGAGTTCAAATCTATTGGCTTTGGATATGGCCCTGGAGAGGTCGTCGATCCGTTAAAGTCCGGATGTTAATGAGAGTTTCCAACGAGATGCCATGTTGCATGTTACAAGTGTAGTGAAATTGACTTTGGTGGAAACAAGAATACTTTGGACGTGACCGCGGTTAAGGTCGAATGTCCGAGATAGGTCGAGATGTTTCTAGATGACTTTGGACGTGATCGAGGTGAAGATCAGGTGTCCCGAAAAAGTCGTAATGGTCCAGATTCGCTGTGGTTCGGTGTTTCAGTGACGGGTATGAACAAACCGGTTAAGGGGGTGATTGTTGTGATTAATCGGTTCGTTTTCAGGTTGCGGGTCGGCACGTTATCGGGTCACGGTTTAGTTTGTGATTATCCTACATAGTTTTGGTTAACCAGAAGAGTAGGAGTTGTTGCACGTGCTGTTAATAATGGATTAAGTGGTTAGTGTTTTACCAATTCAATAGCAAGTGCGTGTTCATTTAAGTCCGGTTCTTTAGCATAGATATTAGGTATTTTATTAATATTTTGTGTCCCAAGTTGTATTTATAAAAGGCTATAAATAGCCATCTTTGTTTTACTTTAAAATGCATCAACATAGTTCAGCATGCTTTTCACTCTCTGTGTTCTTTCTTCATTCCATATTTACGTATACATACGAGTGTTGTATGTGTTCATTAGGGGCCTGAACCAACATTTGGTGTTAGAGCCTAAGGCTCTGGAATAAGGAGAAGGCCGGTTAAAGAGTCGGTTTCGAGAATGGGTGTTGCCCTTGGCTGCGGGGGAAACGCAGCAGGAAGAAACCGAGTTCCGGTCGTTAATTTTGTATATGTTTCAGGTTTTTGAAGCAGAGTTTTGCGGGGTGTTTCAGGACAGCGGGGCAGTTTCGGTGTCATTTAACAGTAGAAGACGGAAGCGTTAAAGTGTTTCGGTTAAGCCGTTGTCATGGTAGATGTACCAGTTGAGACGACGGGGTGATCGGTGATAAACGCTTGTGTTCCGAGGCTGTTAGTAGCGATGAAAGGAATAAGGTTCATGGCTGTTCGGTTTTGTAGTTGCGGGTTTGCGCAACTTGAATACAACCGGTGAAAACAAAAGGTGACAACATGGTGCCTTGATCGGGTTGTTTCGTGATAAGGGGAGACCGGAGTAGGTGCATTGCTTAAGGGATTTATCACAGCGGGTGGCCTTAAATTCAGTTCTTTTAGCAATTGAAATAAAACATTATAAGCGGGTGGCTTTGTTTTCTTGTCCGGTGGAGAGGCCTCTTGAAACAGGTTAGATCGGAAAAGGTACGAGTGTTAAGGTAAGAAGCGATCGGAAAACTACACAGTTAAAAATTAGGGCGTTGGAGTTCAAATCTATTGGCTTTGGATATGGCCCGGGAGAGGTCGTCGATCCGTTAAAGTCCGGATGTTAATGAGCGGTTCCAACGAGATGCCATGTTACGTGTTACAAGTGTAGTGAAATTGATTTTGGTGGAAACTAGAAGACTTTGGACGTGACCGCGATTAAGGTCGGGTGTCCGGGATAGGTCAAGATGTTTCTAGATGACTTTGTACGTGATCGAGGTGAAGATCAGGTGTCCCGTAAAAGTCATAATGGTCCAGATTCGAGGTGGATCGTTGTTGCAGTGACGGGTGTGAACAAACCGATTAAGGGGGTGATTGTTGGGTTTATCGGTTCGTTTACTGGTTGCGAGTCGGCACGTTATCGGACCACGGTTTAGTTTGTGATTATCCTACTTAGTTTTGGTTAACCAGAAGAGTAGGAGTTGTTGCACGTGCTGTTAATAATGGATTAAGTGGTTGGTGTTTTACCAATTCAATAGCAAGTGCACGTTCATTTAAATCCAGTTCTTTAAGAGAAAGATTAGGTATTTTATTAATATTTTGTTTCCAAATTTGTATTTGTAAAAGGCTATTAATAGCCATATTTGTTTTAGTTTATAATGCATCAATATAGTTCAGCAAGCTTTTCACTCTCTGTGTTCTTTCTTTATTCCATATTTAGGTATACATACGAGTGTTGTGTGTGTTCATTAGGGGCCTGAACCAACATTTGGTATCAGAGCCTAGGGCTCGGGAAAAAGGAGAAGGCCGGTTTGAGAGTCGGTTTCGAGAAAGGGTGTTGCCCTTTGCAGCGGGGTTAACGCAGTGTTCCGTGGCTGTTTCGGGTTTTTGAAGCAGAGTTTTGCGGGGTGTTTCGGGACAGCGGGGCTTTTTCGGTGTCATTTAACCGCAGAAGACGGAGGCGTTAAAGTTTTTCGGTTAAGCCGTTGTCATGGTAAACATACAAGTTGAGACGACGGGGTGATCGGTGCTAAACGCTTGTGTTCCGTGGCTGTTAGTAGTGATGAAAGGAAGAAGGTTCATGGTTGTTCGGTTTTGTAGTTGCGGGTTTGTGCAACTTGAATACAACCGGTGAAAACAAAAGGTGACAAGATGATGCCTTGATCGGGTTGTTTCGTGATAAGGGGAGACCGGAGTAGGTGCATGAAGAAGGAGCTTAAAGGATTTATCAAAGCGGGTGGCTTTAAATTCAGTTCGTTTAGCAGTTGAAATAAAACGTTATAAGCGGGTGGCTTTGTTTTCTTGTCTGGTGGAGAGGCCTCTTGAAACAGTTAGATCGGAAAAGGTACGAGTGTCAAGGTAAGAAGAGATCGGAGAACTACACGGTTAAACATTAGGGCGTTGGAGTTCAAATCTATTGGCTTTGGATATGGCCCGGGAGAGGTCGTCAATCTGTTAAAGTCCGGATGTTAATGAGCGGTTCCAACGAGATGCCATGTTACATAATACAAGTGTAGTGAAATTGAGTTTGGGGTTAAGGTCGGGTGTCCGGGATAGGTTGAGATGTTTCTAGATGACTTTGGACGTGATCGAGGTGAAGATCAGGTGTCCCGTAAAAGTTGTAATGGTCCAGATTCGAGGTGGTTTGGTGTTGTAGTGACAGGTGTAAACAAACCGATTAAGGGGGTGATTGTTGGGTTTAATTGGTTCGTTTACGGGTTGCGGGTCGGCACGTTATAGGGTCACGGTTTAGTTTGTGATTATCCTACTTAGTTTTGGTTAACCAGAGGAATAGGAGTTGTTGCACGTGATGTTAATAATGGATTAAGTGGTTGGTGTTTTACCAATTCCATAGCAAGTGCACATTAATTTAAGTATGATTCTTTAGCCGAAAGATTAGGTATTTTATTACTATTTTGTTTCTCACGTTGTATTTATAAACGGCTATAAATAGCCATCTTTGTTTTAGTTTATAATGTGTCAATATAGTTCAGCAAGCTTTTCACTCTCTGTGTTCTTTATTCATTCCATATTTACGTATACATACTATTGTTGTGTGTGTTCATTAGGGGCCTGAACTAACATTTGGTATCAGAACCTAGGGCTCGAGAAAAAGGAGAAGGCTGGTTTGAGAGTCGGTTTCGAGAAAGGGTGTTACCCTTGGCTGCGTGGTAAACGCAGCAGGAAGAAACCGAGATCCGGTCATTAACTTCGCAATCTGTTTCAAGTTTTTGAAGCAGAGTTTTGCGTGGTGTTTTGGGACAGCGGGGCTATTTCGGTGTCATTTAACAACAGAAGACGGAGGCGTTAAAGTTTTTCGGTTAAGCCGTTGTCATGGTAGACATACTAGTTGAGACGACGGGGTGATCGGTGACAAATGCTTGTGTTCCGGGGCTGTTAGTAGTGATGAAAGGAAGAAGGTTCATCGCTGTTCGGTTTTGTAGTTGCGGGTTTGCGCAACTTGAATACAACCGGTGAAAACAAAAGGTGACAATATGGTGCCTTGATCGGGTTGTTTCGTGATAAGGGGAGACCGGATTAGGTGCATGAAGAACGAGCTTAAGGGATTTATCAAAGCGGGTGGCTTTAAATTTAGTTCGTTTAGCAGTTGAAATAAAACGTTATAAGGGGATGGCTTTGTTTTCTTGTCCGGTGGAGAGGCCTCTTGAAACAGGTTAGATCGGAAAAGGTACGAGTGTCAAGGTAATAAGAGATCGGAGAACTACACGGTTAAACATTAGGGCGTTCGAGTTCAAATCTATTGGCTTTGGATATGGCTCGGGAGAGGTCGTCGATCTGTTAAAGTCCGGATGTTAATGAGCAGTTCCAACGAGATGCCATGTTACATATTACAAGTGTTGTGAAATTGATTTTGGTGGAAACAAGAAGACTTTAGACGTGACCGCGGTTAAGGTCGGTTGTCCGGGATAGGTCGAGATGTTTCTAGATGACTTTGGACGTGATCGAGGTGAAGATCAGGGGTCCCGTAAAAGTCGTAATGGTCGAGATTCGAGGTGGTTCGGTGTTGCAATGATGGGTGTGAACAAACCAATTAAGGGGGTGATTGTTGGGTTTAATCCGTTCGTTTACGGGTTGCAGGTCGGCACGTTATCGGGTCCCGGTTTAGTTTGTGATTATCCTACTTAGTTTTGGTTAACCAGAAGAGTAGGAGTTGTTGCACGTGCTGTTAATAATGGATTAAGTGGTTGGTGTTTTACCAATTCAATAGCAAGTGCACGTTCATTTAAGTCCGGTTCTTTAGGAGAAATATTAGGTATTTTATTAATATTTTGTTTCCCACGTTGTATTTGTAAAAGGCTATAAATAGCCATCTTTGTTTTAGTTTATAATGCATCAATATAGTTCAGCAAGCTTTTCACTCTTTGTGTTCTTTCTTCATTCCATATTTAAGTATACATACGAGTGTTGTGTGTGTTCATTAGGGGCCTGAACCAACATTTGGTATCAGAGCATAGGGCTCGGGAAAAAGGAGAAGGCCGGTTTAAAGTCGGTTTCGAGAAAAGGTGTTGCCCTTGGCGGCGGGGTAAACGCAACAGGAAGAAACCGAGTTCCGATCGTTAAATTCGCAATCTGTTTCGCGTTTTTGAAGTAGAGTTTTGCGGGGTGTTTCGGGACAGCGGAGCTATTTCGGTGTCATTTAACAGCAGAAGACGGAGGCGTTAAAGTTTTTCGGTTATGCTGTTGTCATGGTAGACGTACCAGTCGGTGTGATCGGTGATAAACGCTTGTGTTCCGTGGCTGTTAGTAGTGATGAAAGGAAGAAGGTTCATGTTTGTTCAGTTTTGTAGTTGCGGGTTTGCGCAACTTGAATACAACTCGTGAAAACAAAAGGTGAAAAAATGGTGCCTTGATCGGGTCGTTTCATGATAAGGGGAGACCGGAGTAGGTGCATGAAGAACGAGCTTAAGAGATTCATCAAAGCGGGTGGCTTTGAATTCAGTTCGTTAGGCAGTTGAAAGGAAACGTGTTTGAACTCGTTAACCTCTAACACAGATCTTAAATCTATGTATGTATAATTAACCTACTAAGGATCTAGTTCGTAATTGCCATTGATTTGTTAGCAATACGTTATATGTATGTATATATTAATTGTATGTATGTGATAATATTAATATGAATCTTGAGAGAGAATCTGAGCAGAGGCTCGTTAATTAAAACTCAAAACTTAAATTAACAGTGACAGAGGTCACTATATATAGAAAACGGACCTAGTTCGTTAACATTCCATAACTAACTAGAGTCCACTTCGTTACATACATTAAAAGGAAATATCTTAACGAATCACCCCCTGATTCGTTAAACATCCTTAACGAATCTGGAGGGATATTAACTTAAATCCAGTTCGCTAAACATCCTTAGCGAACTAGACATTACTTAAACGAACTACAAGATAACTTAATTGTTTATTACATAAATCAAACGAAAAATACGTTAACGATAAATACAAAGACTCGAGACGCAAAACCGTGCACTAACAGACACCCCCTCGTCTTAAGCTCTTTGTCTATACTTTACTTGAAGCTCTTGGACCGCCAGTCTCTGCAACTATGAATCCCGTTATCATAACATACACGCACAACGCGTTGGAACTACATAGCCAGATAATAGTCTTCATTGCGCTCGATCAATATCTTATTCTTGTGTAGCACGTCGTTGTCGGTCTTAGTTAATTTAACCAGCCACATCAGATCGATGATCTTGATTAGCTCGGTCTTCAAGCCTTTACCCACGACAATGACGGCCTCGCCAGTTATATTGTCGTAGTACCAGCGGTTGAAGGATAAACACATGTGTTGGTTCATTGTCTTCACCGGCACATGCTTCATCATCTTCGGCGGCTTTACCTTAAGGACTAGCTTTTTCCATCCTGTTTTTGGATCGATCTCATCGATACGCTTGCGGATTGGAATTTGTGGTTTAAAATACTTAAACTCGTTGTTCAACTCAAATACCAGGTGTTGGTGAAAACGTTTTGCATGATAGTCCTCACCACGATTAATAAATGGACGATACGCCAAAGTGCACACCTCCCATCTCGGTAATGAGAAAAGATCAGACATCCTTTCGTAGTACTGGACGCCCTTCTCCCATTTAACAATACATACTTTTAATTCAGAATCATAGAGCCAAGAAATAATATCACCTTGCACTTTCGACACGGCCTTGAATGTAGTCTTCTGGTTGGCTTTGGAACGTGCAACAACTTCTTCTTTCTGTTCTTGATCAACATACCTACATGCCTTGATGATCTTACTGGCTTTATTATGTCTGAACCATCTAAGAATGTCATCATCGGTTGGGTTCTCAAGCGAGTCAAATCTTGTATCAACGACCTTCTTTCCTTTGGACGTCTTCTCAAGATGATCTTCTGCTTCTTTGACGGTTTCTTCATTAAATACAGGAGCACCCTGATCAACATTGGTGTGTTGAAACAGATTAGGGTATTCCTCAGCAGTCACATCCTCAACCACAACCTCCTCATTCTCATAAATAAAACCGTACACATCAACATTAGGATCATTTAAGATCTCATCATCATTAATTACCTCAACGTCCTCCTCGCCCTCTAAGACGATCAATTTGTCTTCATTCAGACCAAGCAAGATAGCAATATGCTCTCGTGTCAGCGACTTCTCAACAAACTACCCTACGGCTATCTCGTCAGCATTTACAATACTCCTAACCGTCCCCTTTTCATCAACAAAAATAACTGTATCGGCCTCGATAATCTCAATTGGTTTGGCGGCCGAATAATCATGATAAACAATGACCTGCTTGCCCGAATCATCAATAGAACTCGTACCTACACCAGAGGCTGGGTCTTGAGTTTGTTTAGTCTCACCACCAGCACCGGACTCATCCGGATCCTCATCATCATTCTTGAGCTTTTTCAGCGCGTCATCTTTGCACGTAAGTTGCAGAATAAGCTCCTCTTGCTCTTTAATTTTCACCCCTAAGACTCAACAATCTCACGAAGGGCCTTTGTTTCTTTTTGACAGAAAGAAACATAGTTGAGCAGCTTCTTCTGGTTCTCTATCGTACGTTCCTAAGTCATACGATCCGCCGACATTTGATTTTCATACAAATGTAGGAGACTCAATACCATGCTCATTTGCTAATCATGAGGTGATGCAGCAAAAGATGGAGGAACTGGCTGAACTTGACCCATCGGTCGACTGAGCCTCAAAAATGAAATATCTAGTGGAGGCATCATCGTTGGTGTAGGAGGAATCAACGAAGTAGCGGTCGTCGGCCTTGGTATAGTAGATAATATAGAGTGAGGGATCATACCAAGCTGTGGATCCGACGTAAGCGTAGTCGTCAGAGTTAGCTCCGGGGAGCTAGTAGTAAGCGGCACCGCCGGGCGTTGAGGCATGGACGACCTTGGAGGTTGAACTCCAAACGAGATGCCAACCCCAGCCGACACTCGACGCTTAGAAGAGCCTTCAGAGGCTAGCTCTTTCCCCTTTCGTTTGAGTTGAGCAGCAATTGTAGCTGCTAAAGCTGCTTCCACTGCAGCTTATTGTTCAATAATAGCAGCATCACCATCACCACCATTACCTCCATTACCACCATCACCACCTGCATCATCATCACCATCATTACCCTCGTTCCCACCTGGTCTCTCCTCATGCTCGGAATCCGAATCATCATGAATACAGCGATCATTGTCAGGACATACATAGTCTGGATTTACCAGATGACCAATCAAACGCTTGGTCCTAGGTGTCTCCTTACGGTAGAGCTTCATTCTTCGAACAGTATCTGCCGACATGTGATCTAATTCCAACACATCGTTCACCAACGTCTGATCGATGACCAAATATGGAATCAAGTCTTGAATAATTAGCTGGAGAAAACGTGGATACATCAGGAATTTCTTCTTCTGGACCGTTTGTAGACACTGCTCCTTAAGATGATAAAAGGTCATCTCTGAGAAGTTAAACGCCTTGTTGAGAACAAGTGCCACAAAAGCTAACTGCAACATGACACGACATTCATCAAAGCCTCCTCTACGACCTCCCAAGCATTGGATCAATACATGTAGAAGATACTTGTACATAGGACACAACCCATTCTTGTTGTACATAGAATCACCCAAATCACGTCCATAGAATACACGATGAAACAAGCCCTTGATCAAATCCTTGTTAAATTCACAGGGATAGTCAATGTTATCTCCAAATTGAAGTACACGTCGGATCACATCAATATCTACAGTGATAGGTGTTTGATTGATTGTCGCTGTAATGTGGTTCTCAACTTCAATGTATCTCGCCGTATTCCAGAATTGACGAATGATAGTCAGACAGACTTCAGGATTAGCAGTGATAGAGTAGTGAATGCGAGAACGATGAAGAAACTCCTATAATCCTCCAAAGATATTTTCATCTGCAAAGTTTGTACCAACAAAGGCACAAACGTTATGCCGAGTATCATAAGGAAGGAGAGGCGGATTCTACTGTTGTTGCTGTTGTTGTTGAGCAGCAACTGGTGGATCTTTTTCCATGTTCTCAGCCATAAGTCTAAAATAATTAACATCTAAAATAATTAACATCGAGAATCAGTAGAAATATAATTAACATCGAAAAAAATAAGTCTGATTCGTTAAAAATATAACGAATCAACCTATTCGCTATCAGGTAAATTATTAACGAAATAAGAATTAGCGAATTACTATTAAAGTATAACGAATCAACCTCTAGTTTGTTATAACTAAACGAATTAAATTCTAGTTCGTTATAAATTACATGTAATTCGCTATAATTTAACGAATACACATCTGATTCGTTAACAAAATGATTCGCTATTCTAGTTCGTGTGATATACTTAACGAATTGGACACGAATAAGTTCCAATTCGCTAAGTATAACAAATGGCCAAAAATGGCTTAATCTTTGACTTTTGTGGTCAAGGTCAAAATTCACCAAGAACACCAGAAGTCAAACGGGCAAATCCAAAATCGATTACTCCATAATTATCGATGAGTAGCCAAACAAAAGACCATAAAGGTCTCGGAAACCCATTGCTACTCAAATGGTAACGATTTGATAATCCAAAACATGAAACAAGATACTTAGTTAGGGTTTTAACCAGAGTACTAACCCCCGATAATAACCACTCATAATCAACCCATTAATCAGTAATCAAAGTATAAATAAAGATCACCATTGATCTCGGAAACCGATTCCGATGATAATGGTAACTGATTTATGATCCAATACAACTTATAAGTTAAAGTTCTAGGAAACCTTAAACACCCGATAACAAAACCTCATAATTAACACATCAAATCGTCCTTATTTTTGACGAAAATCATGAAGATATAATTGGGTATACCTTAGTAAATCAAAGATATGATCATAAATTGATTTAGTGAAGGTCTAGATTTCAGAGAAAAATTTGCGAGAGTAACAGTACACTAAGGAATAAGAAGACCGTGAATAGTAACCGATTCGTATGCACGGATTCCTATATAGTCTGACAAGACACGCTTTTCAATGTAACGAATCAGCCGATTCGTTTGAATTTTGAAGTAACGAATCAGATGATTCGTTATCTGAACTGAACACGTGGCATAGCAAATTAGGTTTTAATTCGTGTCTTAATTCGTTAAATATGAATAACGAATTGGATGTGTTTCGTTACAGAGTGTGGAAGCGAATTAGGGGAACGAACTAGGATGTAGTTCGTTAAAACACGCTAATTCGTTATCCATAATTAACAAATCACCTTTTATTTAATTTTAACTTTAAATAAATAAATGAATTAAACCAATTAAATATTATATAATTTAAATTAAAGAATTAAAAATTTTTAATAATTAAAATTAACTTAAATAAATTACCGAGATCCCATACCTCGGTAATTGAATACCTTAAAAGCGTTTCACATTTTGAAACCGATAACTTAAAATAAATCATATAATCATCAATATTATCAAAGCAGGGGCTGCTCTCGATGCATCAATAATAAGGTATTTAAAACAAAATCTTTTTGGTATATTGAGATTTTTGACATAACACTAAATATTTACCAGAAAATTATCCGAAAAATAAAATGTAAAACAAAAAATCTTTTTGTGTTTTTGTATGATATTTCAAAAACAATACATATTTTTGGATTTTTGTCAAGTTTGAGCAGAGAATCATATTGACCAAATTTTCCTTCCATCACAGTTTTATATTTCAGCGATATTGTGACTGGTGTTAAGTCGGTTATTGGTATTGTTGTCCACTTAAATCTAATAACAAACTTTTCAAGCGTTTTTGTGATATGATTAACGGTTCAATTAAAGCACAGAATATCAGAAACTATTAGCCTCTAATCTCGGTTCAAGTGGGTGAAATATCCATGCATATGAATACCCAGATGATTAAGCCGCATTAACACTCACAATGTCCAGAACCTCAAAGCTTGTTATTTGCTTTATTTTATTTTTGGGTGATCAAACAAGTATAAGGCTTGACTATGACAGGTTATTACATTTCTGCCATCCTTACCGAGACTTTTGCTAGAAACTAACACCTCTTTCAATTTGGCATTTCTTTATGTTTATATCACATACTTTACTCTACTTGTTTGTTTTAAGACCTACCAATGCACCAATGAAATTAAGCACACAGTCTTTTAAACTTATTTCTTGCTGGATTTGGGGTCAAGATAGTCAATGTACTATCATTTTCTCTTTTTGCTTCAAAAACTCAAAATTTTGAGGAGCATAAAACAAAATAAATATAAATTTAATCGCCCTAGTTAACTTAAGTTAATAAATAAATGGCTGTTCTATCAATTCAACAAGTGAATAATAGGACCAAGACATGCAAGCATGCTTCACAAACTTAAATAACCGACATTATTTTCAGCGAAAAATAATCTAAAACGCATAACGAACACCCCCAACTACTTTCCATTATCAGGTGAATGGTCAACCCGATCATTTACAAGTAAATGTCAGGACCAAACATATACAAGTACATGTCCTTCAAATGTAGATAATTGACAAGCGAACGTATGCAAAAATCTTTTTGATTTTTCTCTATGTATACTTTAAAAACACAATCTTTTTTTCTTTTTCACTTTTCTTATAATAAAATAAAATTCACAATCTTTTTGGATTTTCGGATTTTTCTGTACAAACTGAAAAAACACAATCTTTTTGACTTTTCAAATTTTTCAATGTTTTTGGATTTTCAAAATATTTTAAGAAAAAACAGTAAAGAAAGAAAATATTTTTGATTTTTCAGGATTTTCTAATGTTTTTGAATTTTAAAATTTTAATGTTTTTGGGTTTTATCTATACAAACGAAAAGCACAATATTTTTGTATTTTCTAAGTTTTCACCCCCTAAAACCTAAAACCAAAATAAATTTTAAAATAAAATTAACAGAAAAGAAAGATAGTCATCATTGTTTAAGGATATCAGCGAGGGTCTTCAATCCATTTAAACCAAGAAAAAATTGAAAATGCGTTTTATCAAAGGCTTTGGTAAATAGATCGACTTTCTGAAAGTCAGTATGTACTTTTTCAAGGTCGATTAATTTCTTCTCAAAGCAATCCCGTATAAAATGATATCGAATTTCGATATGTTTTGTTTTGAATGTTGTACGGGATTCTTTGTGATAGAAATTGCAGCAGAATTATCAATCAAAATAGGAGTAGTAAGAAACTTCAAACCGTAGTCGCGAAGATGTTGTTGTATCCACAAAACCTGGGAACAGCAACTCGAGGCTGCAACATACTCAGCTTCGGCAGTTGAAGTAGAGACTGTTTTCTGCTTCTTACACTGCCAGGAAACAAGTCGGTTTCCTAAAAATTGACATCCTGCCGTCGTTGATTTGAAGTTGATCTTGCAACCTCCGTAGTCGGAGTCTGAGAAGGCAGTAGCTCAAAGTTATCGTCCTTGGGGTACCACAACCCGATGTCTGGATTTCCCCTCAGATACTAAAGTATTTGCTTAACCGCAGCTAGGTGAGTCACTCGTGGACTTTCTTGAAACCTGGCACAAAGACAAACATCAAATATAATGTCAGAACGAGAAGACGTTAGATACATTAAAGAACCGATCATGGAACGATAGAGGGTAGGATCAACGGTATCCTCCAATTCATCCAGTGATAAGTTGTGACCCACGGGGAGAGGGGTAGAAGGGATTTTTCTGTCAGATATCTTGAATCGGCTCAAGAAATCGTTCACATACTTGGTCTGGTGAATAAAGATTCCATTTGCAAACTGGTGAACTTGCAACCCTAAAAAGAAATTCATCTCTTCCATCGAGCTCATCTCGAACTTCGTTTGCATGGACTTCTCGAACTCCTTACATAACGTGTCGTTTGTAGACCCAAAGATAATGTCGTCGACATAAATCTGAACTAGGAGAAGATCATCACTAACAGTTTTATGAAATAAAGTGCAGTCGGCAGTCCCTCGTTTGAAGCCATTATCAGTAAGATGGTCGGCGAGCATGCCATACCAAGCTCTCAGGGCTTGATGCAAGCCATACAGGGCCTTGTTTAATCGGTAAACTCGGTCCGGATAATCAGGATCTTCAAAACCAGGAGGCTGTAAAACAAACACTTACTCGTGTAGTTCACCATTGAGAAAAGCACTTTTAACATCCATTTAATAGACCTTGATATTCTTATAAGCAGCATACGCCAGAAAGATTTGAATCGACTCTAATCTTGCATCTGGTGCATACACTTCCGTATAATCAATACCCTCTTACTGATGAAAACCTTGCACCGCTAATCATGCCATGTTTCTCACGATCACCCCACGATCGTCTTTATTACACTTAAATACCCACTTAGTCGGAATAGCTTTATTGACTCTAGCAGGTTTGTCGATTAAATCCCAAACACCTAAACGTGCAAATTGTTGTAATTCTTCTTGCATAGCTTCTACCCAAGAAGGATCTTCAAGTGCCTTACGAGCTATTATCGGTTCTACTTGAGATACAAAACAAGTGAACTTTGCAAGATTTACAATTCCCGATGAATGTAAATTAGCATATGCACATAATACGTTATTCTCACTTGACGATCAACTTGATGACGTGTTTGTACGCCCACATCAAGTTCTCCAATGATGTTTTCCAGTGGATGATAACCATGAATCCGTAGAGTAGGATTCTTAGGAACAACAACATTATCAAATGTGTAATATTCACCAAGTTCAGGAGATGAAACATTATCACTGTCAAGTTCAATAACTAGATCCTCAGCTTGATTGTCATCAAAAGAAGTAGATACATTATCAACCTGATTATCATCACACGGATCTTCAGTTAGAGCAGGAGTTGTAGCTTCAACATCATTAGAACTTGAAAATATTGGAATGGCCAAATGATCTTCAAAATGTGCTCGAACCAGATCTTCATCGATGTGCTCAGTTGAAGGAGTAAATGAATTAAATAAGCCATCATAGTCAAACATCCAGTCAGGACCTTTCCCTTGAGGAGGAGTGGTGTACTTTTGACAATCCACATGATACCATTCCTCAACACAACCATAAGTGAATTAAATACTCGTTTCTTTGGAGACGCATATCCCAAGAAATAACCTTCGATAGCTTTTTCTTCAAATTTACCTGTATCCTTCTTCAACATTGTAAAAGGACACCCAAAAGGTTCCAAATACTTTAAGTTAGGCTTTTGATTGTTTAAAAGCTCGTAACTTGTTTTCTTAAGTCGTTTAACAGCTAAAACCCGATTTAGCGTATAGCAAGCTGTATTCACCGCTTCATTCCAGAATTGAACGGGAAGCTTAGAATAAGCAAGCATAGTTCTTGTAGTTTCAATCAAGGTTCTATTATTTCGTTCAGCAACACCGTTTTGTTGTGGTACATAGGGTGCACTGTATTCTTGATGAATTCCTTTTTGAATGCAAAAGAAACCCAATACTGTGTTTTTGAATTCAGTACCATTATCACTTCGAATTCTCCTCACCTTGTATTAGTATAGTGATTCGATCTTAGTGATAAGGTTTTGTACCAAAACGGGCGTTTGATCTTTTGAACTTGTTGGTACATGATGTCAGTAGTTCAGTATATAGTGTCTGTAATCGAGTTAGTATGTTTTGTATTTGGTTTTAAGCGAAGTTCTCACAAGTTCGCTGATATAGGCGAACTTGTGGAATAAGCGAAGTTAGGGACAACTTCGCCTAAACATGTTAGGCGAAGTTGTCGTGTTTTATAAGTTTAGGTTACGACAGAAGTTTGGAAATTAGTTGTTAATTAGTTTACGAGTTGTTTAGTTTCGTGTAATTGGTGATCAGTGAATCACGTGTTTCCAGTTGCAATACAACGTGTCTTTGTTTATTGTAACGTGTGTTTGATTGTGTTAACGTGTATCGTCTTCTACGCTCGTATCGTCTTACGTAGGGATTCCGCACCTACGTAGAACGAGATATTCCGTGTAGATCCGGCTGGGAACCTACAATTGGTATCAGAGCTTTTGCTCGTGATTGTGTGGTTCGGGATTATCACGCGGGTGTAGAAATCATTCCGTTCGACTATTCGCGGGACGAGTTTACGTTAATATAACGAATTTTTGTGTCCTACTCACCTCCCACCATCATAAACAACCCATTACACCTTCGCATACCTCGCAAAACGTCAAAATCAAACCTGCAAAATCATCGTGTTCATCAGGCGAAGTTGCTGCTACTGTTTGTAGGGTTTAGACGAAGATATAAGGTTAAGCGAAGTTATCCACAACTTCGCCTACCTCACAAGTTCGCTTATCTCAAGCGAAGTTATCCACAACTTCGCCTACCTCACAAATTCGCTTAACTTAAGCGAAGTTATCCACAACTTCGCCAAATCAAGCGAATTTAAAAAAGGAGAGCGAAGTTAAGAATTCAAGCGAAGTTAAGACTTAAGCGAAGTTAACTTTAACTTCGCCTACAGTACGGTTCAGAATAAAATTTTTATTTTTCGGGTTTCTTTGTGTTTTTGTTTCGTAAAAAATGACTTTAATAAATATTACGGAACTGGTAAAAATGGAGGTGGAAGCGGGTTCAGCTACTAAGGCACCGAAAATGCTTAAAGGAACCGATTTCATGGCTTGGAAAGATCGGTTTGAGCAGTATGTTAAATATCAAGATGCTAAGATGTGGGTGTGCATTCAAGATGGATACATTCCACCAACTGCTTTGTATGAGGGTCGTGAACAGATTAAGAAATACAACAAGATGGAAGAGGAAGAAAAGAAGATGTATGAGGCTGAAAGCAAAGCTCATGCTGCGATAACAATGGCTCTTCCACAATAGATTCTTCACACCTTCAGGAAGTATAAAACCGCTAGAGAGTTATGGGAAGCGCTTGAAAACCGATTTGAAGGTAATGTGGGGATACGTGCATCCAAGATTAAACTACTCAAAACCCAATTCTCGGTGTTCAAGTATTTGAAGAATGAATCACTTGATGATATCATCACAAGATATTATCACCTGATGACCGAACTCAGCAATTATTCCATTGCTTACAAAGAAGAGGAGATCGTAGAAAAACTTCTTGATGCTCTCCCACCGAAATGGGAGATGAAATTATTTTTCAAGTCTACTGCTTCGTAAGAAGTTCCTTTACTATGTTTAACAGAAAATTTATCCAACCTTGGAAAGTGATAGATATACTGATTCTGTGTGCTTAACTAGTGAAGTTATTAGGCCTAAAAGACATTAGAACAGTCATTGTATGTCATGGTAGCTTTTTATGGTGCGTAAAAGTAGAAGTGATACTAACTAAATCTCCTCGATTTTACGTGGAAACTCCTTAAGAGTTGTGCATGTCTCCATATATATCTTTCCGAATGATTAGCAGAAAAGCAATTACCCAGTCATACACGAGCCCGTGAGTGTTCTGATTCCCGTGAAGATAGCGTGTCAAGAAACTGCAGTGATCCAGATTCGGGACTTGCAGTTGTTTACTATTCTGAAACTGTGTAAATATTTAAAAAAAATAAAATTAAAAAAAAAATAATTTATGTGTTATTGTGACATTCTAGAGCTTATAATGTTAATTCTTCTCAATCAAGATGCAAGAAAGACAATGGGAAGAAGACTCTACAGATCAACGTGTACTTACTATTTAATCAGACACTACGGGTCGAGGTCAACTCGGGGTGACTTGGGGAAAGCCAAATACGCTTTGAGAATAGATAGGAGACATCTTAATCTCTGAGGTGTTGCCCATTTATATTTTGAGCTTAATTGAACCTAACTCGTATCACAGAAACGATGAAAACCATTTTAAGTTATTTACCTGCTTACAACCTGTTTCTTTATGTCATAATACAGCTGAACATGGATCTGTGTGACAGTCACGTAATTAGTATGATTCCTGTTCGGATCTTTTCTAAAACGTGGTAGTCCATAACTTCACCTGCAATAGGCGAAGTTATCCATAACTTCGCCTGTATAACTTTGACCCTATATAAAGGAAATTTTAGGTCAGGCTTGTTATTATTTTCAAAATCCGGCGAACTTATACACAGAACCCTAAGCGAAGTTATATCTCGAATCAAATCTGTGTTGTTTTTCTCAGTTCTAATTCGATTAAAGGTGTGTAGGGTTGTTGTATCGTATATTCACTGACAATGATGTTAATCAAAGGTCGTTTCGACCCGATTCGTGACCTCGTTCTCACCACCCGATTTTCAAACTTATTTTCACGTGGTCGTAATCATATTGATCGTCTAGATCTCCATAAAAACATGTGTTTAACAGTCCGCAATCTCCAAATTGACCAAATCAATTCGTTTGAACAACTAAACTGTTGCCGATTCATATTCAGGCGAACTTACAGTTTAGGCGAAGTTATCCTTAACTTCGCCTGAGGTTTAACTTCGCCTGATAATTAATTATGTAACAGTATATGAGGCGAAGTTGTGGTTAGGCGAAGTTATCATTAACTTCGCCTGGCACTTTTAATTTTTATTAACTGTTAACAGGCGAAGTTAAAGTTCAGGCGACGTTGTTCCCAACTTCGCCCCATCCTCAACTTCGCCTATACAGAATAAATCACAACTTCGCTCATGGTAACAGGCGAACTTGTGATTTTCCTTGACGTTTCTCTAACTTAGACTGTTTGTGTTGCAGAAATGGCAGCTGTAGCTGGAGCAGGTGGTGCAGGTGGTGATGAAGGTGGAGACAACAACCGACAGTTTTTCCCGGGGCATAACATGTACATCACATTGGACCCGGATGCGAGCGGTGTTGATGATTTCCGCGAGATCATCACGTTTCTACTCCGCTCGCGTATCTTCCACGCTATTACCACAACACTGCCGATATCTTTGCCAATCATAGAAGATTTCTGGCAGACAGTGGAATATGACTGTCGAGTCGAGCCCCCGGTTATGCGTGCAACGGTTAATAATCAGATAGTACAGTTCTCATCTGAACAGATCAGGGTGGCTTTGCAGTTTGGGGATGAAAGGAGAGACGATCCTACCGACTTTGTGGCTCCATTCCGAGATGGTGCTTTTCTGAGAATGGGATATTCTGGTCCTTTGGGGGATACTCAGAGACGCAAGGGGTTCTTGCTAGACCAATGGCGCTTTCTCATGCACGTGATGATCGTGTGTATGTCAGGGAGAAAGGCTGGTACAGATGGAATGGGTGCGACCATGCAGTCGGCGATGACTGCACTGACTTACAATAAGCGTTACAGCTTTAGTCAGATGGTATTCTACGAGATAGATCGTCAAAGACGAGCGGTGGCGTGTGAGAGATTTCTTATGTATCCAAGATTCCTTCAAATGATCTTGAATCATGTTGCTCCCACGTTACCTCAGCGCCGCCCAATTAGATATGTGGAAAGTGTAAGCAAGAGGATCTTCGCTCAGTGTAGATCATCGAGTGCAAGAAGCAAGCCTGAGCTCCGTCCTCGACATACTCCATTATTCGGGTACTTGATCAACCCAGAATATGTTCCAGCTCGTGGGGACGAGTTTCGGGATCCTCAACCACAACAGGCAGGAGCACATCAACCACCACCTGAGGTACAACAAGATATACCTGCTGCTCCTGTTGTGTCACCGGAGGAAAATGTAGACCTTGATGCAGCGTTTGGCGGTCAAGGATTTTTTGATATGGAGCGTGTTGATCCTGAGGAAAATGTGCAAGTCTCGGCTGCACGGGTTACTAGTGTGAATGTTGCTAGGGCAGCTACGACGGTGGCTGGTTTTGATTCTTCAGATGATGATGTGGCTGAAGCTAGACGAATTTTAGTTACACAAGAACGGATTCATGGGAAGAGGAAGAGAGACGATGATGACAGTGAGTCGGACTTTGAGGAAGAAGTACATCAGTTGGTCCGTAGATCGAGAAGGGAAAGGACAGGTGTAGGTTCGGGAGCTGGTGAGAGCTCAAGGGTGGTTCGTTTCACTCCACCCGCAGTGTCTGGTATGACCATGGTTCCTTCATCATTGCCAGTTACAAGGCCAAGCGCCACAGATGTTCCCGTGGTGGCTACCTCATCCTCATTCGGCCTCCCACCCACTTCATTCCAGCTCTCGGCTCCGGAAATTGTATCCTTGCCACCTCCAACTCTTACTCCAACGGAGGTCGTTGCAAGATTTATTGAGTCGACAGTTGTTGCTACTGTAGGGTTGTCGGTTACGATACCACCTGCGGTTACGTTTCCACCTATTTCTGAGGTGCCGGTTACATTGGGAATCCCTCTTCCGTACGCTCAATACATATCACATCTGAGGTTTGATTTCGATGCAACCTTATCCGACTCGGAAATAATATAAGTTCTTGAAAGGGTCGTGGCAGAACAATCAAGGGTAAATCTTATCCAGACCCATGCTATTCAGCGCCTCGTTGTAGAGAATCAGATTCAGTCGTCCCTGCTGATCGAACACGGTAAAATAATTGATGCCTTGAAACAGTTCTTGGCATCTCAGGGGGAGACGAGCTGTAAGGGTGATGAGCTGAGGACGATGAAGCGTAATGATCGAGACGATGATCCCAATGCATCGAAAGGTGTAGGTGGAGAGTTGCCAAGAACTGAACAAGCTCTTGGGACTTCCACATCTCAGGGGGAGTCAACGAGTGCAGCTGGCGGTTCAGGTGATGAGGTGGTGGTTGTGGATGCTGAGGAGATGATGGATGATGATGTTATAGGTGATGAGGATGTGTTACCTTTGGAGGAGATAGAGAAGATTGGGGCTGAGATTGTTATTAATAGTGAGATTGAAGAGGGAGAGATTGTAGAGGAAAACATTGAGCACGAGATTCCGGACGTTGATAAGGCAGATATGGGTCAAGATATGGGAAGCGATGAGACGGAATGGGAAGAGCAGCCAAGATGGAAAGAAGGCTACGCTCAGTGGTTTGTAAAAACTAAGAAACCGGCGGTCCCTACTATGTTCAAGAAAAGTTACAACATCAGGGGTTATGCTGAATCGAGAAAGGGGATTATATGCTGGTTATATGATGAGCAGTTGAGGCTCTTTGTGATTAAAAGGTATGATGGGGTTCAGTATTTCAAGAGGCTGTTGAGATCGTTGAATACATTGCCTGAGTGTGAAGTGAAGGACTTAGCCAGATTGGGGTTGATAAACAGGAGTGATGATAACATGGCTAGGGTCATTGGAAAGATTGTCTGGAAGGAAAGTAAAAAGGAGAAAAAGTTCGAGCTGTTGAAACCATAGAAAGGAAAGCTCATTGAAGACAAAGATAGAGGATTGAGAGCAGATGGCAAGCCTTGGATGATCATGAAGTATAAGCCGATCCGGTGTCTAAAAGAAGTGCCGATGAAACAAATGCCCAAGGATGTGCTCAAAGATCTGAAGTGGTGGTATGTTGATTGTGAAACAGCTGAAGCAATAATGGAGGATGAAGATGAACAAGAGTTGCTGAGAGTGTATGATCCAATGCACTTGGTGAATTTGTCTCAAGCTGATCTGCAGGTGCTGAACGAGAAAAAAATATTTTATATTCCTGCTTGGAAAGAAGAAGCGAAGAGATATCAAATAGTAGTATCTGTTTGTGTACGAGAAGGCGTTCATGCTTAAAGATGAAAGATACAAAATTGTTGAGATTACAAGACACGTGATTGAAGATAGAGATATGAAGCTACTGCCAAGGGGGAGTCTGTTGGTACATGATGTCAGTAGTTCAGTATATAGTGTCTGTAATCGAGTTAGTATGTTTTTGTATTTGGTTTTAAGCGAAGTTCTCACAAGTTCGCTGATATAGGCGAACTTGTGGAATAAGCAAAGTTAGGGACAACTTCGCCTAAACATGTTAGGCGAAGTTGTCGTGTTTTATAAGTTTAGGTTACGGCAGAAGTTTGGAAATTAGTTGTTAATTAGTTTACGAGTTGTTTAGTTTCGTGTAATTGGTGATCAGTGAATCACGTGTTTCCAGTTGCAATACAACGTGTCTTTGTTTATTGTAACGTGTGTTTGATTGTGTTAACGTGTATCGTCTTCTACGCTCGTATCATCTTACGTAAGGATTCCGCACCTACGTAGAATGAGATATTCCGTGTAGATCCGGCTGGGAACCTACAGAACTCATAAATAACACCCATGAGTATCTTGAATAATCATTAGTTACAACAAGAAAATACCAATCCCCAGAGATACTCTCATGATTCACAGGACCAAACAAATCCATATGAAGTCGTTCATGAGGAGTATCAATGGAATTCAATAACTTAGAAGGATGAGACTTTTTCTTCTGCTTGCCCTTCTTGCATGCAATGTAGTGATCAGATAACTTAAAGTTCTTCAACGAGACACCCTCAACTAAGTCATTAGCCATTAAATAATTCATCTTTCGAACATGAATGTGACCCATTCTACGATGCCATAGAATAGAGTCCTTCTCGGTTGCTTTGGAGACGAAACATGTTTCGATAGACGTGGATACTTTAGAACTCATATTTAAGACATAAATATCATTTGATCGAGGTGATCTCATGACAACCATGTCCTCGGGTATCACATATCCCGGTTTTCAAGATAAGACACTCTTTATCAGTAAATACCATGGTGTACTTGTTATCGCAGATTTGCGAGACACTCAATCAATTATGGTCCACCTTGTCACAGTAATTGACCTTTTCAAAAGTAATGTTACAATTTGAAACTTCAACCTCTTGTGTGATCATGCCCCCAGAATTCCCAGCAAACGCTACATAACCCCCTTGAATATTTCTTACATTGGTTAATAGGTTGAGATTTCCAGCGATATGACGAGAACATCCAATATCCATTATCCAGTTTTCACCAGACACAGTCTTGGATGTACCCTACACACAAAGTAAAAGTGATTAGTTCAAAAAGGCAGCCCAGGCCTCAGTCTTGGGCACCTTTTGGTTTTTTCTTTGATCATTAACTTGAACAAATTTCAACTGTTGTTCAGCAACTTGAGAATATGTTGCCGGCTTCCTAGACTTTCGTCTTAGATAAGCAGGTTGAACAATGTTTGAATTTTTGTTCCTACATATGGGCTCAGTTGGAACGAATTGTGATTTCACTTGACCATGAGTTTCATTCACATGAATTACCTTACGAGGATGCACGTTTGAAAACATGATATATGTATCACGACACAGGTCGCTTCAAGATCTCCTTTATCACAGGAACCGGTTTTGAATGGTCCTTGACAAAAGGATGGAGAATTTGAATTTACTGTTGACCACAGTTTCTCACCACATGACCTTGTTGACCACACAAAAAACAACTTCGCATGTCAACATGACTATGTTGAGGTCTGGCAGAAACATATGTAACAGAAGGTTGATAACTTACATTTAAGTGAAACGTTTGGCCAAATCATCAGAAGTGACGGACTTCTTTTTCATATAAAAGTCAAGGTTAGAACAATTGGAAAAACTTTTCAATGTATCTGTTCCAGTTGATTTGACAAACTGAACCTTTTTAGCTTGTTTTAACAATGGTTTTACTTTAATTACCGGGTCTAATGAGTTTGATGTTTTGGCACAAACATATTGACGTTCCAACTCTTTCAACTTATCAGTTTCATTGTAAAAGACGCTCTCAATTAGTTCCGGTTTAATGATACTAATCGGAATATCTTTTCCAGTGAACATCGTATCCATACCCTTCAACTTAAAAACTCCAGCAGATGATGGTTTAGAACTAGGAGGATTAATGAAACGCATCAAGTCCTCATCAGAAATTTTCGGTTTTTCTGACTTCTTTGCCCTCACAGGTTTGACTTTCACCTGATCTTCCTTTTTCACATGAGGCTTGTGTGAACCATACACAGCTTCCTCAAATTCATGAGGCTCATAAAGAATATGATTAGAACTTGGGATTTTCTTTTTCTTGTGTATATCCTCGGGTTCAAACACATCCTCAATAATTACTTTGTCAACATTTTCAACAAAGACTTTGTTGCTTTCAACATGAGGTTTTTGAGGAGCAAATTGGGTTTTAACAGGTTTAGCATTTTTGAAAATCACAGGTTCTTTCACAATTACCTATTCTTCTCTTTTAGCAAAAGGATTAATTTTATAGTCATTGTGAAAAGGTGGCGGAATTTCAACAAAACCTATACCTTTCTTTGAATCTTTTTGTTTTCCAGACACTTCAATAATTTCATTCAACAGAAAAGAAGAGTTTCGAAATTTACTCAATTTGTTCTTCAACTCTAGAACCTCATTCTCGAGCTCAGTTATCTTTGAACGATGTTTCAAGATTTCTTGAAACTTTTGGTCATTAATTGTCATTTTCACAGATAACTCAGCTTTGAGATCATGGTTACTTGTCGACAATGCTTTAATGTTCTCACGAGATCTCATTTGAGATTCAAGAGATTGTCGATAAGTATCCTTTAGTGAAGCAATTTCTCTCACTAAATTATCATTATGATTCTTTAAAGATTCTAACTTAGGTTTGTTAGATTCACATTCAACACACGTTACTTTAACAGATGAAGTAGCAGAGATAGAATGACTAACCTCATTGATCTTAGCCATGCAAGCAAACACAGTTGTAGGCTTGTCACAAGAGTCGTCAGAATCAGATTCAGAATCATTATCAGAGGACAGCTCACTTCCACTTCCATCTTGAAAATCTTTAGTTAGCCCAAACATAGCCAAATTAGCTTGATTATCATTACACAGCAATCTTTGTGACCAATCATTTCCATCAGCTAACATTGCTTGTGACCCAGAAGTAGACGGTTTCTTTTCAGCATCGTTACCTCGTGGTGTAGAAGAATTTTGATTTTGACCACGAGGATTAGTATACTCCTTTTTCGGCTTGTCATAATCTTTTGCAAAATGCCCGAACTCTTGACAATTGTAACATTTCACCTTTAACTTGTCACATCCCAATTTCTTGTTCAAGGCAGGAAGATCTTTGCCAGTACTTTGCATGAATCTCTTAACCTTACGGACGATCATAGGCATGTTCCGCTTTAAATCCATAATCTCTAAATCATCCGGATCAATCTGATCATAATCCTCATCAGTCAGATCACTTGTGGCTATCTTACTACTCACCAAATTTTCATATGAAAACATGAAAGCTGTCAGGAAAGCAAAATTTTGTTCAGCTTCCTTCATGTTTACACTAGGTGGTGAAGCAAATGGATTTGTATTTGACGAGTTTCCAGATCCAACAGAAACACCAGGTGATCCAGAATTACCAGTAGTGCAAAAACATGCTCATAGATCATTATAAACAGTTGTTTCATTTTCACTTGCATGTTGTGTGAGAAAAGCAGTGATTGGAGAAATAGTAGAACTTAGAGGCATACTACCACCATAGAAAGCAGGATCTTGACTTTCTTTGGAAGACTTCTGACACTTTATATCATATTCTCTTGCTTCAATCTTTTGCAAGAATTCAGTTGCAGTCAAGTCTTCATTCGAGAAATAGTTATTCTCTTTTAGAACCATTAAAAATGTCGAATAAGAACTTGGTAGTGCACTCTTATTCGTGTCAATCTTGTCAACCTCAGAAGTTTCCAATCTCATATTGTTCATCTCAGCAATCAAGTGATTAAACCTGGTCGTCATCTCCTCAATTGTTTCTACTTTCAATAAGTTAAAGTTTCAAAAATGAAACTTAAGCATTACCTTCTTAATCTCAGTTGTATTCCCCATACTTCTCATACGAATATGTTGAAATAAGGAAGCACAGATCTTTATACTTCCCACTTGATGAAAGATGTTTTTGGGTAAAGCCATAGTAAGAGTAGAATAAGCATTTGTCTCGATCTCTAATGCTTTCTTCTCTTCTTGTGAATATTGAGAAATAGCTTTAGGAGTGTAACCAATGGTGTCATCACCAATCATTGGAACAACTTATACCTCATCTAGGCAATATGAACAGTCAGGATGAACAGAACCCAAATGAGCAAGAAAACAGGGTTCCCATTTAGCAAAGTCGTTAAATTTCATCAACCTTGGACATTTCGAATGTGAGACTATCTCATTATCAAGTTGCAACATTTGTTGCATTAACATATTCTGCGAAGCTAGTGCATACATACCAGCCATATTTGAATAATGTTTGTTAGTTGAAAATGTTTTCAAACTCCAAGGATTAAAGTTGAAACTTTAATTAGCGAATTGTGAACAGTTGTAACGAACTGTGAATAGTGTTTGACGAATCACACCTTAACAAAGTTAAGTTTGATCAGGTAACGAATCAGAATTGAACTTAACGAATTAGAATTGAAGTTAAAGAATTGATCAACGAATCAGATGGTCAACGAATCAGATGGTTTACTAACGAATTATATAAACGAATCATTAAGAAGAAGCTTAGCGAATCAGACGATTATCTTTAACGAATCACTAAGAGAAAGCTTAGCGAATTAAATGACGAATCAGCTACAGTTGATAACGAATCAACTTGTAACTACTTAGGTAGTTACAACGGTTGTAACAAACCTCTGACACAATTGCCACATTGCAAAAGTTGTTATAAAACAATTACCGAGGTGAGACACGTGTCACACGAATCAGGTAACACGAATTAGAATACATAGCGAATTGATTCACGAATTAGTTAATGTTATTAACGAATTAGCCAAAATGATTCACGAATTAAGCTGAAAGGTTAACGAACCACGTGAATCTTCAAATCTTCAAACCTTCAAACACAATTTTCCAGATTTCTGGAAAATTTATGAACAATAATCCAGAAAAAACAAATCTTGATTACTCACGCGATACGTAACCAAATCATTCAAACAAATTACCAAAACACTAGTAACCACATCACGAATCCATTCGCATCATTTCGTAACTCAATTAACACTCAACTCGTATCCGATTTAACCAAAAACCAAACCCATTTTTTCGGCTTAACCAGATCTAATCCAATAACCACACTAATCCGAACCAAATTTCAATTCCAGTTAACCAAAGCTTACCAATATCTTAACACATTCAAATCCAATCCAAATCAACCCATTCCACAATCAAATTCACTCTAAATTTGATCCAAACTCAAACCGTAGATTCAATAATATTAAAATACCAATTAATTGCCTATTAATAACGATTTAACTATCAAATCAAGAGCAAAAGAGCACCGAAAGCTCTGATACCATTTGTTTCAACTCGTTAACCTCTAACACAGATCTTAAATCTATGTATGTATAATTAACCTACTAAGGATCTAGTTCGTAATTGCCATTGATTTGTTAGCAATACGTTATATGTATGTATATATTAATTGTATATATATGATTATTTTAATATGAAGCTTGAGAGAGAATCTGAGCAGAGGTTCGTTAATTAAAATTCAAAACTTAAATTAACAGTGACAGAGGTCACTATATATAGATGATGGACCTAGTTCGTTAACATTCCATAACGAACTAGAGTCCACTTCGTTACATACATTAAAAGGAAATAACTTAACGAATCACCCCCTGATTCGTTAAACAGCCTTAACGAATCAGGAGGGATATTAACTTAGATCTAGTTCGCTAATCATCCTTAGTGAACTAGACATTACTTTAATGAACTACAAGATAACTTAATTGTTTGTTAGATAAACCAAACGACAAATACGTTAATGATAAATACAAAGACTCGAGACGCAAAACCGTGAACTAACAAAACGTTATAAGCGGGTGGCTTTGTTTTCTTGTCCGGTGGAGAGGCTTCTTGAAACAGGTTAGATTGGAAAAGGTACAAGTGTCAAGGTAAGAAGAGATCGGAGAACTACACGGTTAAACATTATGGCGTTGGAGTTCAAATTTATTGGCTTTGGATATTTCCCGGGAGAGATCGTCGATCCGCTAAAGTCCGGATGTTAATGAGCGGTTCCAACGAGATGCTATGTTAGATATTACAAGTGTAGCGAAATTGATTTTGGTGGAAACAATAAGCATTTGGACGTGACCGCGGTTAAGGTCGGGTGTCCGGGATAGGTCGAGATTTTTCTAGATGACTTTGGACATGATCTAAGTGAAGATCAGGTGTCCCGTAAAAGTCGAAATGGTCCAGATTCGATGTGGTTCGGTGTTGCAGTGACGGGTGTGAACAAACCGATTAAGGGGGTGATTTTTGGGTTTAATCGGTTCATTTACGGGTTGCGGGTCGGCACGTTATTGGTTCAAGGTTTAGTTTGTGATTATCCTACTTAGTTTTGGTTAACCAGAAGAGTAGGAGTTGTTGCACGTGGTGTTAATAATGGATTAAGTGGTTGGTGTTTTACCAATTCAATAGCAAGTGCACGTTCATTTAAGTCCAGTTCTTTAGGAGAAAGATTAGGTATTTTATTAATATTTTGTTTCCCACGTTGTATTTGTAAAAGGCTATAAATAGCCATTTTTGTTTTAGTTTATAATGCATCAATATAGTTCAGCAAGCTTTTCACTTTCTGTGTTATTTCTCCATTCCATATTTACGTATACATACGAGTGTTGTGTGTGTGTGCATAATGCTAAAGAGAATCTCACTAACTTAGGAGATCATGTTGTTCTGCCAGAGAATCCGACACTTCGGATTCACACATATCATACTCGGGACAACATCATTGGTGATCTCGATGCTGGTTTTCATATATGTCATCAAATTACTAGTGCAAATGATTCTAATATATCATTTGTGTATGCCGATCTGCATTCATCAGGAATCATGAATCTCGCGAAATACACTTGCTTTCTTTCTATTAAAAAAATTCAGTATAAAAAATAAGCTTAGAAGACTGAGTGCTTAACTGCATTGGTGCATTGATAGGTCGTAAACAAACTATTAAGGTAAAGTGTGTGATATAAACATAAGAATTGCTGAGGTGTTAGTCTCTTCCAAAAGTGTCGGTAATGAAGGAAGAATTGTAATAGCCTATCATACTCAAGCCTTATGTTTGTTTGATCACCAAAAAACAAATATTCTAAATAAAATGCATCTAGTTTATGGTTAACACTACAATGGTGCATGGTCTTATGACCTCAAATCCTGTATTGATGGGATGCATCCGTGTAAGTCCCGAATCTGGATTACTACAGTATGATATCAACTCGAACACGATATTTGTGCTGAATCCGAATACCCTAGTGATTCAAGAACAATAATACGAAAAACAATAACAATATTAGATGATACGGTTTCAATGCATATGATTTTATTATCATAAATCGTCAGATACATAAACCTATACCCTTCTAAGCACTCTGATAGTTTGATGGTGGCTACCACTGATTAACCCTAACTAATGACTAAACATTAACTATATATAGGGTTACCATATAAAAGGCTCAAAGGCTAAGCCCAACCAAGCCCAAACTAGCCTAACCGAAATCCATAGGGATTTCGGTATTACCCCATCATAACCATAATGCAATTCTTCAACTCGTCTTCGTTTATATCACTTTAGTCTTGATCATGTCATGGCCTTTTGATATGCGTCAGTCTAACCAAATTGTGACCCAACAATCTCCCCCGTAGACTGATGCTTTCAAAACTTTCAGAATCCATACTCAGACATAATCAACAACTTCATGTGTCTGGAACAACCCATTTAATAAACACTGATTTTGTGGTTGTTCCTGCATGCATAGGAATCAGTTGGACATACGGACCCAAGTCATGAATGTCCCGGGATTCCCTTGAGCATCAACACATGTGACCTCTTGCCAACTCATGTCTTTACCAACATCTAATAACATATTTGATTTTACAGGTTCTGTTTGTTGAGTCTTAACTTTCCAAATCTATTTTGATTTAGTAAAACACGAAAGAACAGACTTTGAAGTTGAACTTGTTGAAATAAAACTCTCAACACTATTAGCACTGTTTGATTTTGCAAAATTGAATTGCCCTTTATCATGTTTAAAATCATTTGAGGGCAAACCTGTCATATTAACCTTGAAAATTTGAGTGCTCTTCACCTGAACAGTTTTCCTTTTCATCGTACGGTATAGACACTCTTTCGCCAGATGCCTACCATTCCCACATGCGAATCACACCTTCATTCTCTGATATTTCTTTGCTAAGTTCCAATCACCATCAGAAGGTTTAACTCTGGAATTTTTCTCTGTTGATGTTTTAGGTGCGACCCATTTCATCGACTTAGATCGAGACTTTCCTTTGAATGTGGCCCCTTGATTATTCATATAATATGGTACGTAAAGCCGTTGAACACAATTTCTGACTATGTGACCCGGAGTGCCACAATGGTAGCACGTTTGCGTTTTAACACTAGCAGCACCTGGTGAACTGTCAGCCTTTTTAGGTTTCTTAGCCCTTTTTCGACATTCTTTAACCTTGCAAATCTTTTCACACATAACCTCTTCAAGATCGTCATTCTGGCTATCACTGTTCTCAATGTCAACATTTTCAGCACGTGAAGTAGAGGCAACAAGATTGTTAACACATTGAAGACCATGCTTAATTTCCTCTAGGGATCCTGATCCAACAGTTTCAGATTGAACTTGTTTACCATATTTCATGTTCTCCTCCCTAGCCTCTTCCTCTTTGGTTACAGACATACTCGTATAGTTATGATTAAAAGGATGAGGCACCTTATCATATCCTAATCTCTCAAACTCCTGAGTTCTATACTTTAATTGACACACAATCATGTTTTCAACCACCTTACTTGAAACATCAAATTCTTGAAGTTGAACTTGGCATTATCAAATTTATTTGTTAATTCTTCTATCTCCAACTTGAATGCTTCTAACTTGGCAGTTAATTCAGCAATACGTTTCTTAGCATCTAAGTGGTGACAACCTTTCACATTAAAATCTTTTTGAAGTTGACGTATGTCCTTATGTTGTGCATCTATCTTTTCTTTATACAGTTTCTCATTTTTCTTAATGATATAGTTTTCATGTTTGACCCTTTCCATCTCCTCCCTATCTCTGTTGATGTTTTAGGTGCGACCCATTTCATCGACTTAGATCGAGACTTTCCTTTGAATGTGGCCCCTTGATTATTCATATAATATGGTACGTAAAGCCGTTGAACACAGTTTCTGACTATGTGACCCGGAGTGCCACAATGGTAGCACGTTTGCGTTTTAACACTAGCAGCACCTGGTGAACTGTCAGCCTTTTTAGGTTTCTTAGCCCTTTTTCGACATTCTTTAACCTTGCAAATCTTTTCACACATAACCTCTTCAAGATCGTCATTCTGGCTATCACTGTTCTCAATGTCAACATTTTCAGCACGTGAAGTAGAGGCAACAAGATTGTTAACACATTGAAGACCATGCTTAATTTCCTCTAGGGATCCTGATCCAACAGTTTCAGATTGAACTTGTTTACCATATTTCATGTTCTCCTCCCTAGCCTCTTCCTCTTTGGTTACAGACATACTCGTATAGTTATGATTAAAAGGATGAGGCACCTTATCATATCCTAATCTCTCAAACTCCTGAGTTCTATACTTTAATTGACACACAATCATGTTTTCAACCACCTTACTTGAAACATCAAATTCTTGAAGTTGAACTTGGCATTATCAAATTTATTTGTTAATTCTTCTATCTCCAACTTGAATGCTTCTAACTTGGCAGTTAATTCAGCAATACGTTTCTTAGCATCTAAGTGGTGACAACCTTTCACATTAAAATCTTTTTGAAGTTGACGTATGTCCTTATGTTGTGCATCTATCTTTTCTTTATACAGTTTCTCATTTTTCTTAATGATATAGTTTTCATGTTTGACCCTTTCCATCTCCCTTACCATATTGGAATTTGCTAATATATTTGAATCTACCTCTGTAGGCGAACTCTTCATGCTCTGAAATACTACTAGTGAAGGAGCAGACTGATTAAGAGTATTTCTAAACATTGAGAGGGTTTGTGGAGAATCCATTGAGTAATTACTCTGATTTTCCCGCCAATTTTTTCTTCGAATAATATGATCGCCAAAATTCTCAAGAAAGATGTCACACTCAAAAGAAGTGTCTAGGAAAAATTTCGCTCTAGACTAATTTTTCGGATTTTCCCGCCAAAAAATTCACCGAAATCACCAAAAAAATATTTTTGCAAAAATTTTCAAGAATGAAGTCTCACTTTTTTTACGAGAACCCTTGATTGACCGAGAACCAGTGAAAGTTGACCAAGAACTAGGTTTGACCGAGAACTGATTAAATCAACCGAAAACACGGTGAGACCGAAAACACTAGTTAACCGAGAATACTTGATGACCGAAAACCCACAATTTTGCCCGAGAACCCAAAACTCTGGCCGAAAACAATGAAATTAAGCCGAGAACCTTTGAAGATATCCGAGAACTCAAATCAACCCGAAATCAAATATAATCTGGCCGAAAAAAATGTTGACTGATTCGGATTTGCAACCATTTCCGTGAATTATGGAATTCAAGTATTTTCCAAATCAATCAAATCTATAACAAAATATAAAGCTTCTTCTTCTCCGAAACACTGTTCGCCGGAAATGCACACCGAAACGCCAAAATCACCAGAAACAACAATGAATCAATGAATCTTGAATCGTTTGATATCACAACCGAGCCTAGAATAGGTCAATAGGCTCTGATACCACTTGTAAGACCCGAATCTGGATCACTACAGTATGATATCAACTCGAACACGATATTTGTGTGGAATCCAAATACCATGGTGATTCAAGAATAATAATATGAAAAACATTAACAAGATTAGATGATACGATTTCAATGCATACGATAGTTTGATGGTGGCTACCACTGATTAACCCTAACTAATGACTAAACATTAACTATATATAGGGTTACCATACAAAAGGCTCAAAGGCTAAGCCCAACCAAGACCAAACTAGCCTAACCGAAATCCATTGGGATTTTGGTATTACCCCATCATAACCATAATGCAATTCTTCAAATCGTCTTCGTTTATATCACTTTTGTCTTGATCATGTCATGGCCTTTTGATATGCGTCAGTCTAACCAAATCATGACCCAAACTGGTTTCTGGCCACTGTGAGTCTTTATGTAGTTTATTATTCAGGAGTTCATAATCTGAATATTTCAAAAACTTTTAGAGCAAACCCTAAGTCAATAAACTTGATTACCGCTATACTTCGTACAAACTCATTACTTACTTGATCAAATCTGATGCGAGTCATACATAGTTCCTCCGTTGTGTGAGTCTTAATACCAATAAGAAACGGACCCCAGGGTATACAATGTCTGTAAGCGTACAGATGAACTCGTGCATACTCATTCACAGTAAAGGAAGCTTGGTGTATTGCTTGATAACGGGGGTATACCTTGTAGTGGGGATTATGAACTCAGATTGCTTAATCAATATAAATCCTATACTTTGATCTTCAGGCATAATGGTTTAAGTCAACTTCGGGTGACATGGTAAAAGTCAAACTAAGCCTAAATTGTGATTAGAGGCTGATAGTTTCTAGTATTATGTTCCTTAATTGAAACTAAATCGTATCACAAAAATACTTGAATGTTTGTTATAAGATTTAAGTGGACAATAATGTCAATGACCAGCTTAACGTCAGCCATAATAAAATGGTCCTAAGGTAAAGTTCATCAGGACACGGGTTTCGATGCATATTCTTGGAAAATTGAAAATGAGATTTTTACATTTTTATTTAATTCCCATTCGTTATTGTGAGAATAACGAATGAAACCCATTCGCTATTAATATTGGTAACGAATGGAGGTCATTTGTAATGAGAAAGAATAACGAATGTACTGATTCGTTACACCTATTCGCTTACGTTGGCCTAATAACATATGACCTCTTTCGTCATTGATAAGGGTAACGAATGAATAACGGATCTCTGGCTATTCGCTATGGGTTTTAATTTATTATTGATTCGTTAATTGTGGTTAACGAATGAGACAACGGATGAGGGTCATTCGTTATTTTGAATTAACTAATGAGCTCATTCGTTTGCATAGGGAAGTGTGCAGATCTGAGACTAATATTATTCAACATTAGAGAACGAATCGACTCATTCGTTCGCATCACTATCACCTTCCCTAAAAGAACTCTTGCAAAATATTTCCAGTTTTTTCAACCATCACAAAACTTGTTTTTGTTGATTAATTAAGATTCCTAAGGTATTAACGAGTATACAATGATATAATGATAAATATATATATTTCCTATTTTATTTTATATAATATTTAATTAGTTTTTGTTCATTTTTAGTTAGGATTTGTATACTACTAATATATTGGTGTTTTATAGGTTCTGGGACATAAAAATGTGTTTAAAAGAGCAAGAAACAATTTTAAAACAAAGTCTAAGTGATGATTTGAATTCGGATGGTGTTGCTAGGATGTTTTATAAATTGAAGTTTAGCATTATAAATAATAATGAAGGCATCTGGAAAATATATTCATATAAAGGTTTAAGACTTTAGTTCAAGTATTTAAAATAAATAATTAGGTGTCATATGTTTTACTTGGACTCAAAAGAAAATAAAAGGAATTTAAAACCAATTGTTGGGTTTGGAGTTTTGCAACAAAATAAACGTAAGTAAAGAACACAGCTAATTCGGTGGACCCTTTCTAGATCTATGTGAATTTTGTGGGCCCATGAGGATATGAGATAACAAATAAAAAGGAAAAGAAAACCCTTGGGACGAAGGTTTAGGACATAGTCACATAAATCGCGGTACACTCCGGTACGGGTACGTGGTTTGCTAGGTTAGAGGAGTTTGGTACGGAGTGGGTAGGTTCATTTGTATACAAACTAGTACAGTGTACCAAGTAGTTCGGCTATATATATGGCTTATCTATATTACATTATAATACATATAGGCAACCTTTCACCGAAACCGTAAAAATTTATTGCCCTCGTTATTTCTCCGATCAACTCTCCGGCAATTCTCCTGTCTCCGGCGCCATGCCTCATTATTAATTACCACGTAACCGTAATAGTCTTTAATTGCTCCTTTCGGTTCTCGATGTCTCCTCTTCCTATAATTCCTAAAGCTTCTCGATACCCCAACGTCTGAATCCTCTCCATTTTCTACTATTCCCTTCACCTGGCATGGACATCATCATTCTCTGGTAAGTCGTTTTATTTTTGCAACCCTAATTTAAGCCAGTTTTCTAGAAGTCTGTTTGTTTTGTTGAATTACTATTTAACCAGATGGATGGTGATTCAATTGCAAATCCTTTCAATTCAATTATGATTGTCATTCAGTCAGTGATAGGTTTCAAACAGACGCAATCTGAACCTTCCAATGGTGATTCAGTTCATTTCATGTCAGTTACTATTCTTCAATTCACGACCTAACCTTCCATCCGTTTTAAACGTATCAAGCTTAAGCCATACCATCAGGTTCGACAGGTGAGTATGAAACTGTTGTTCTGCTCTAATTAAGATGATGTATCTTATGGATTTATGATTTATTTTACACTGGTGCTTTGGTTTCTATTTGAGTTGTTTCCATGATTTCTTAACCGATTCCATTCGTTACGTGTTAGTTATCCATTTACGATTACAAGTAACATACTTTCTTCGATGGCAGATTAAATGTCCATTTTTGCTTATTATTTGTTGGTTTTTATATTAGTTTCGTTTCTTTGTTTATTTGATGAAATTGAATTGTGTTGATGCATAATTGGATTGACGTGATTAGGTATTTGATTTATTTATTTGATACTTGTGTACTGGTCTAATTTTGCACAAATGATATCCAGAGTTAAGTGTGGGTGAGGAAAATGCAGAACGAGTTTGATTATGAACATTGACATGTAACAGTTATTGACGACTTGAAATGACTTCATTTTGAAATGTTCATAAGATTGAAAAGATTATGTGGGTGTTAGTGAAATTACAACTCAAGTTAATCCCTTTTAACAGTTATATAAGTTGCTATTAGCATGAATTCCTCTATATTGAGTTTGACGTTAAATATAACTATTATTGATGTGCACTTTTAAGTGCATGTGACACTTTCTCCTCGATTAGAAACTGTTACAATTGATACGGTTTCTAAAAATAAGCTTGTTTAATAATTAGCCCAAATTCACTTATCGAGCTCAAGTTGGCTCGCGAGCAAACATATGTTGTGGTTAACTTGTTGAAATGAGTCATTTTAAGAAATTTTCGATTTGGTTTGGGTCAAAACGTGTTATTTTAAAAAAGTATAGATTTGGTTTGGGTCAAAACGGGCCACTTTAAAAATGTTTCGGTTTGGTACAGGTCAAAACGGTCAATTTTATTTTAAAAAAGTATCGGTTTTGTGTGGGTCAAAACGGGTCATTTTAAAAATGTATCAATTCGTTTCATTTAAAATGGGGTCATTTTAAAAAGATAACGATCTGGTTCGGATCACGTGTCATTTTAAAAGGTATTGATTTAGTTGTGGTCAAAACGACCTATTTTAAGGTTTGGTTCGGGTCAAAACGGGCCTTTTTAATATCGGTTTGGTTCAGGTCAAAACAGACCAATTTATAATTGTATCACAAGTGCTCGCTCATACATCTGCAGATCACATTGTTGATGTCCTACAAGTTCAAAGGTATGTTTACAAAATCTTCTTACTGATTTTAACTCATATGTATTTACAAAATAAAGTTCCAAAATATTTGGACTAAAGGTGTTTCCGGGTCAACCCAACTCTTTTAGATATGTGTGAACCCCAATGATGCAGTTGCTTTTGGTGCTGCTGTTCAAGGAGGCATTATGAGTAGAGAGCATGGTGATGGAACTAAAGGTAATTCATGTGTTTCGTATCATACATGCCCTCTACTAGATATAAAGGGTCAGGTTAGTGTCAAAGTTTATATTTTTATCGGTTAGAAATGGGTCGAATTGAGGAGTAATATTTATGGGTTGAACTACAGGTCAGGTTAAGCTGGTGTTGAAGAGTATATTTTTATGGGTCGAATAACAGGTCGGGCTAACCTGGAGCCAAGTTGTGTATATTACGGGTTGGAAACAAGTCAGGTTGGTGTCAAAAAGTATATGTTTATGGGTTGAAAACAGGTCAGGCCAGGTTGGTGTGAAATGTATATTATTTATGGGTCAGAATACAGGTCGAATACGGGCCGGATTGGTTTGATGCGAGATCAATCTTTTGACCAACATGCTAGTAATTCATTGTCGAGTAGGTGTCGGTATTTTGAATGTGGCTTTGCTTACGCTATGGCAATTCAAGGTGTGTTTCATACTTGCATAACCTAATTTTGTTCACTTTTATTCACATTATAATAATTATGGCTGTTAACTTATGAACCAACAGGTTATTAGAGTTGGAGAATTTTAAACAAGCTCATTTAAAGGATTTATATAGGTTACTGGAATATATGAGATGATGTAATTTCTTTCGGTGAGGTGTTAATGTGATATTATCTAATTATTACCTTGATCCGATTTATTTCATATCGTTTAACATTCATGTTCGTTCGGTTCGTCTACAAGCCTAACTTTGACCCGTGGGCTGTCATTATAAAGTATAACCTAATGGATTTAACATGTCTCTTTTATTTTTTATGAGTATTTGATTAAAACTCAATTGGGTTGTTGTGCTGCTTTGATTCAAATCATGATTACATATTTATATGTTGCGGTTTTTGCAAAGCTTAAATGAGGGACATTTACATGAGGTCTCCAAGATATTCAATTTAACACAACAGAAAAAGAACTAATGAACATGGAAGTATAGAATGTCCACCAAATAATCTAGGTGGTTGTTGCGAAGGTATTCTTCAAACTTCAAAACAAAATCTCCATTACTAATATAGTGAAGGTACCACCATATAGGGGTGTTCATCGGGTCAACCCGATCTGGTTTCGGGTTAGTCAGGTTTTTCTTAAAAAATATCTAACCCGAAACCCGACCCTATTAAGGTTCGGGTTAGTCGGGTTCGGGTTATTCGGGTTAGTCGGGACGGGTTAGGGGGGTTAATCGGGTTGACCATGTTACTTTATAATTTGAAGTTGATTTTTATGTTTGTAACTCGTGGGTTGCAAAATTTCTCATTTCACTCAATTTTCAATTTATTTCACAAGTAATTAATTATCTTATAATTACATATAGGCTTGTAAACGAACCGAACGGACATGAACAAAGGCATGCATGTGTTTGTTCGTTTAACGTTAAACGAATACGATCACAAAAACTTAATCAAACAAATATTTATGTTCATGTTCTTTCGTTAAAAAATGAACATGTTCGTGTTTTTTTATGATCGTTCATTTAAAATCTAAACGAACAGTTCACGAACATAAATTAACACAATTAAACAAAGATAAACGAACTTGAAGAAACATGTACATACATTAACGAACGCAAACATAAACATATTACGATGATATAATTTCTAAATGCAAATAATATTTAATAATTTTCTATTAATATGTGAACGAACATGAAAGAACGTAAACAAACTTAAATGAATGATCATAAACGAGTTTTTACGAACATAGATGAACGAGTGAAACATTTGTTCATGTTCGTTCATTTATTTTAAAAGAACTTCTAGTCTAACGGTTAATGAACATTGAACAAATAGAAGAATAATTAACTCCTCTATAAAACTTTCAGAATTGACCTTTTAGTGCTTATTTCTCATTTTCATTATTGTATTTGAAGTAAAGTATCATAACTAATCGGGTTATTCAAGTTAACCCGAAACCCGATTATTTTCCAATAATAAACCCGAAACCCGACCCTATTAACAATTCGGGTTATTCGGGTCAACCCGATTAATACTTTTTGCCCCTATTTAACCCGACCCTAATTAGATTATTCGGGTCGGGTTGGGTCACGTTAATCGGGTTTGGGTATTTTGGACACCCCTACCACCATACAAGAACAAAGATACAAAGTACAAAATAAGTTCAAAATCAAAAGTTCAAAACATAATAAAAAGATATTAAAACAGAAAGTTCAAAACAATAAAGTTCTAATCTTGCCTTTTCCTTTTTCCTCCCCCATTTTCAACCCCTTCGTCATCAAGATCATCCCACATCATTTCCTCCAATCTAGCACTTGAGCCTTCTATGTAAGCGCTTTCCGGATTCATATCTCACTTTTTGTGCGGGCCCAATTTATAAGATTCCGTAAAACGCGATTGAAGCCTAATGTTAGAGTGAATAAACACAAGTTTATCCGCTCTCTTGGAATTTAAACGATTCTGCTTCACGCTATGGATATTGGAGTATGTACTCCAATTTCTCTTGGCCGAGGAGCTACTAATTGGTTCGGAAAGTACCTTTATTGCTACTTCGGCTAGTTCGGGTGTCTCCGATCCATACGCAGTCCACCAATCAATTGCATCCATAATGACAGCATCGGCTTGCATTGCGGCTCATGAATATAATCCTTTCTTTATATGAAAAGTTGCAAATTGTTGTTGCATCACTTGTTGTTCAGCCTCATTTTCAGAAATTCTTTCAAACGCCTCCATAACACCAAGTGTGACTTCTGTGTCATTGTTAGGAGCCTTTCTACGCTCTCCACCGGGTGCCAACTTCTCTAAATAGTATTTATCATAAAATTTAGGACTTAAAGCAAAGCCTTAGAAATAAAGAGGGATTGTCATTTTATTCCATCGAGCCACAACAATCTTTTTAAATTCAGGGAAAGAACTCGAGAACTTGTTTTCCACCATAATGTCTTTAATTTGACCAACCATGTTGTCCATTTTCTCATAAATTTCTCCCACTCTAGGACTTTCACCATCACAAAATTTAATTAGAAAATAAATTGGTTTTGTGATGGCTAATATGATCTCAACATCTTCCCAAAACAAGTCATCGTTGATGGTCTTAGCCACATTTTCCCCTGCTGTTCGATTGTTTTCGTACCCACTTTTCATCAATTCCCTCCTAGAATTGAGGACGGTAACTGTATCTAGTGCCTCTCGACATTTCAATAAACTTCTCAAGAGAATATAATGTGATGCAAAACGAGTCTTTCCAACTTTCAATAATTCAAACTTTGAGTTTTCTTTGAAAATTGCTAAAGCATGAGTGTGGTTAAGGAAATACTTAACAACATCCTTGCCTTTTTTATAAGTGTCAAACATCCAAAAAAATGCATTTTCCATGTCTTTAAAAATAAGATTTAACGTGTGTATGCAACAAAGGACCAAAATATATCTGGATATACCTTCTCGATCTCTTTTCCGGTGGCCTTTCAATTCTCCGCGTTATCAGTCACAACCGACAACACGTTGCTTGGCCCAATCGTCTAAATAGCCCCAGTAGGAAAGTTAGCAATCTCCGCTCAAGTTTTCTCCACTCTTAAAAAATCCTCCGAGTACATGAACATTGTATTACGTAAATTAACCGCAAGTACATTGATAAGTGGACTCCTTTGGACATTAGACCACCCATCTGAAACGATCGATACTCCTTTGGTGTACCCCGTGTCTTTAACGGGTGCTAACTCCTTCTCAACATCCCTAACGAATTCGTCAAGTAGTACCGTTCTCGCATTTTCACTTGATGGTGGCTTATATCCAACATGGGCATTCCTTATGGCATCTATCATTTCAAGAAAGTGTGGGTTACGTAACACATTAAACAGAATTCCATTTGCACACAAGCCTCTAATTATCTTCAAGTCCACCACGTTTCTCTCTAACGCACCTAAAGTTTCAGCAATGCCTTTCTTTGAAGGTGCACGAGAGGATAAAACTGATTTTTTTAAAGTCATCCCCGAATTTTCAACTACTTTTACCTTGGTAAAAAGCCTTTCATACTGCCCTCTATCTCTAAGTACCGCTGAGCATCTTTTAATTTCAGTTTTTTTGCCCACAGCAGCCCCGAAGAAATGAACGTGAATTCTCGTGTAAGTGCTTGTGAACTTCTCCTTATAGTGGTTGCAAGTCCACTGTTTGCTACCTCCTGGATTCTTACTATTTCCTGCACCATGGAATGTTACTTCACCAAGTAGTGGCTTAGATGAATCTTACTCAACTTTTGATTGACTTCCACTTGCTGCTGCTACTGATGAATGAACAGCCTCATCATCATCAACGTCAATGTAAGTACGTTGAGTCTCACTTACATGTGTATCGCTTTCATCTACTGTTCTTTGTGATTGATATTGACTTCCAAAAGCCATTTAAAAAATTGTAATATTGAGCAGAATACAGATTTTTGTGAAATGGAAGTATAGATTATTGAACATTTTGTTTTTTTAAGTCTGAAATTAGAGATGAAAGTGGTGGGATTTTATACATCTTATGTAATAATTACAACCTTTAGTTCGTGAGGGAAATCGAAGAGTTTTGAGAGCTGATTGGGTTTGGACTGTGGAGTGTGAACGGCGTGCCAGAAATCCCACCCAAATACATCCCGTCGTTCCAATAGCGATTTTTAATCAATTGAATCGCGATTTCATATTCACTT
The DNA here is from genome assembly GCF_021521415.1 of Bidens hawaiensis. Lineage (NCBI taxonomy): Eukaryota > Viridiplantae > Streptophyta > Magnoliopsida > Asterales > Asteraceae > Bidens > Bidens hawaiensis. Next base: position 69,501 of record NW_027495979.1, read on the forward strand.
AGAGCGACGGACCAGCATCAATTGATTCGTGAATTAGGTTTTTATGGTTCAAACATACCGGTATTTGAACTCACGAATTCTCCGGCGACCATTGGGTACACAACGTACCAATACGGAATTCGTGGGTCTTTGAGCGATTTATGTAACTGTGGTTTAGGAGAAGGTGGTTGTTTTGGAAAACAAACATAGTGTGTGTGTATATATATATATATTATAATAATAATTATTATTATTATTATCATTATTGTTGTTGTTGTTGTTGTTGTTATTTGTTGGGATTATTGGTTGGTGTGTGTGTGGGGGGGGGGGATAGTCTAGACAAAAGGCAGCCGTAACAAATAAAAAGAATAGAAGAGAACCCTACGAACAAGAGAGGAGTTCAACACGAGAGAACAAAAGGCTTTATGGAGGTCAAGAAAAGAGAGATCGAAGACTATGGGTTTTATCATCTTTAATCGTTCGTTTTCATTATCTTTCACCATGTTTTCTTCTATTATTATTATTATTATTATTTTTGATTACATCATGCTAGGCTAAACTTATTAAACTACCTAGGTCATGATTAACCTTTGTTTGGCTAAATTTTGATTGAGATTTTTTTCGTTATGGATATATGTTTTAAATAAATTATTGAGTTTTATTTAATTGATGCATATGATTATTTGGTTTTATTGGCTTAGGCTTATTGTTTCACAACGCCCTTGCTCATTGTTTCATAGGATAAAGTTTTGTTAGGTCATTTAATGTGTGTTCTTGACTAGTTTGTGATTGAATTCGAATAAGATCATAGAAACAATAAAAATAATCAAAAAAATAAAAGTGACATGCTAACCTAGAAAGCAGTATGGTGATAGGTTATTGATAGATCTTTGTTGATTAGGATTACTAGATTTAGTTCTTCGTAAGGAGCCCGTCTAGGTTTGAATTATCAACTTAGTCTATTAAGTCAACTGAGTTTTCTTAGCTACATTTGATTTCCGCGCTGTAAGGTAGGATTTCACTATAAAGTTACTTAAACATAAATAATTAAATAACCACAAGGAAGTTTAATATACAAAACTGGTGTTTCTTAAAGCTTGTTAGAAACTCATAGGTGTCTTCTTGAGAAGGGTAAGGGATCCTATTCGGGTTTTCTTTCAATGGTTTATCTTATGATTCCAGTTTCATAACTTAGTTTTCCTAATTAATGATAACCATAACTTAGGAGATTCTAGCCTAGGTAGTTACATTATCATCTGAATTAATCCAAAGTAATTTGTTTGTTTACTAGTCTTTTAATTAATTAGGGTTCATTAGTTTATTGATTAAATATTAATTAGGTTTTAAGTAATCATTAAGTTTTATTATTTAATTAATTAGTGTTAAGTTTAGTTTCATATTAATTAGTTTGAAAACCCCCATGTAAATAATATTAATAAATAGTCGTGTTAGTAAGTCGAGTCTAAGTAGCTAGTTACGTAATTTAAATAGTCTTGTGGGTTTGATATCATGACTTACTTAGTTGTACTAGAGTCGACCGGTACACTTGCCGGTTAGTAGTTTAAGCAGAGTTTAAGAGTCCAGATTTATTACTTAGTGTCTAGATTAGCGTATTTTAGTCAATAAATTATTTGACTACTTTTAGCACATCATGTTTTTGGCGCCGTTGCCGGGGATTCTTGGCGATTGCGTTATTAGCTTTGATTAGACTTACTTGCTACATACGTGCTATTTGCTTTATTTATTGTGTTTGAGTTGTAGGAGTCTAACTTAATTTTAGTTTATTTTTGTTTTATTGTTATGTTTTCGAGCCTGTTTATTTGGTCCTTTGTGTTTTTCAGGTATATGCAATGTTGTAAAAGTAGGTCTACAAGGCCGAGTACTCCCGAATACTCGCTACAAGGTATGGCGCCGAGGGGAGTTTGTTTAACTCCGCATAGTTACTAAGAATCGATCAAATGTGGTCAACCTCAGCCATAATCACATCTAGTCGGTTAACTTGGGCTAATTTTGACTTAAAAAATAAAACATAATTCATATTTGTATACCGTATACCGTAAATGTCACATCTTCGTTCACAAGGACCATTACTAGATAATTTTCGATCTTCTCCATTGAAGTCTGATTCTACACTTAAATCATCACTGCAAAGTTCACCATTGTCAAGTCCAAGAAGCCAACCAGGAATTCAAATGGCTGACAACAGAACGGTTGTTGCGCAAAGCTTTCGATGGTTTCACCGGAAACCATTCGTCCATCATCATTCTTCAGATCAACAACACGAATTCATAGCAAATTCCATCATACGTTATTAATTCTCTTACCCAAGCTAACTAGTTTCATGGGCGTGATGACGAAGATGCACCACAACACATTAACCAGCTAGGTCGCGTTCTTAAGACTTTTAATTTACAAGGTGCTACTGAAGATGCTATTTTCTTACATCTTTTTCCATTTTCACTTGCAACATGGGCAGCTCTTTGGCTCGACACTCAGCCTCCTGGCACGTTCACTACTTGGGAAGCACTGCGTTCATCATTCATCAATAAATACTTCCCACCTGCTAAAGCATCCTGCCTTCGTGATCAGATCCACTCCTTTCACATGGATCCGAAAGAAACTTACTGTCAGGCTTAGGAGCGTTTTCATAATCTTTTATCTCGTTGTTCACAGAATGGTCTCACACCATGGGCTCTCATTGAGAAGTTCAACAATGGGCTGAATTATGAAACTCAAATCCGTTTCGAAACTTATGCAGTGGGTAATCTGATGGATAAGAAGAATGCTACATAATGTAATGAGGTCTTTGAAAGTTTTGTTCAATCAGAATACGCCAAACGGCCACGTCACGGGAATTCTATTCCCGTCACTAGTACACCCTTATCTTCTTGAGGCGTGCACCAGGTTAATCTGGACACTAGTGTGGCTGCTGCTTTGGAATCTTTGACTAGAGAGGTGAAGGAACTCAAGGCCAAAGTGGATAAGTGTGAGTTTTACAGGGGTGGACATGGTACTTTGGAGTGCCCGTTGATGAATCAAGAGGTAGAGTTTGTTGCTGGGTAGAACATGTTTCCTAACACTTACGGCAACAACAATTAGAATTGGAACAACTATAAGAACCTGAATCAGAATAATTCCAATTGGCGTCCATCCGGTGCACCGCCTGGTTTTCAAAATGCTTACAATCAAGGACAAAGTCAGTATTTTAATATAATAATAATAACGGTACTAATGTTCAAAATAATGGACATGATTCTAGTGGTGTAATGGGACGATTAGAAGATATGATAAATCAGATACTGGAGAGAGATCAAACTACACTAAAGTAGTTCGGCGAGCATGACCTACTTTTTAAGAATCAACGGTCTGCCTTTCTTGATATTCAGAGACTCGTTGGTGATATTGCTTGTCGTTTAGAAGAGAGGCCTCCGAGTCATTTTTTGGGTATTCCTCAAACTAATCTGGCTGCTCAATTGAAAGCCATCTTCACTCGTAGTGGTAAGGTTTTTGGTCCGGAGAGAGTTATTAGAGAGTTTGAGAAAGATGGGGAAGATGAGTTGGTGGATGAAGAGATAGAGATGGAGGTTCCGAAAAAATACAGGGTAACACCCCAATTATTGAGCCACAAGTAGAGAGAAGCATCGAGAAGAAGCCGGTTGAAGTCCGACCATCACCACTTATTGATCATGGTCGGGTCCCGTTTTCCGCTCGCCTTAAAAACGAGGGAGTACGTGAAGTTTCTTGATGAGTTCAGCCAACTGAAGATTAATCTCCCGTTCATCGAGGCCCTCCAACATATGCCTAAATATGCCAAGTTTTTGAAAGATCTTCTTAAAAAAAAAGGATAAGTTGTAGGAGCTTTTGACTGTTCCACTAAACGGAGAGTGTTCTGCGGTACTTCTTAATAAGGTACTAGAAAAATTACCCGACCCCGGCGTTTTCATCATTCTATGCCTTTTCGGAAGAGACACGACATGTCACGCATTGGCAGATCTAGGTGCTAGCATAAACATGATGCTCTAGCACCACAAGAATCCTAATATTCAAGAGAATCTTGTGATTCAAGAGGATCCTGTAATTCAAGCCGCACCTCAAGCTACTGAACCTCAAGCACCACAACAAGCAGCACCGGTTGTTCCTGATCTTGCCTATGACAAGAAGCACAACATCTGTGTGTTCTTACAAAAAGACTTTCCAGATCAAGTTATGTTTAGAGACGTAATCGCTATTCTACGTCGTTCACGTATCTATTACGCTATTTCCACTAATATCCGAGTATATTTTAGCGTGATTCGTCCTTTTTGGGATACAGCTCGTTATGTGGAGGAGAGAAGCATTTAGTTATTGTGGAGAAGAAGAAGACTATCACTATTACTACTGATGAGATACGCCGGGTTCTCATATTTGCTGACAACATGGATCATCCATGTGAATTTTATTGGACATTGATTCGTGTATTATTTCAGCAATTATTTTATAAGGGTAACCTAAACCGTTCCAAGTACAACAAGGCCTACTTGTGCGAACAATACAAGTATTTGCTGCATGTCTTGTTCCGCTGCCTGCCTTGGGGACATAAAGGTGGTTTCGACGAATGTAGGATTATTCTTCAACCTGCATTCGCCGCGTTGATATTGAACAAACCGTTCAATTTCTCTTAGCTCATATTTTATCATTTCAAGGAGAACTGCCTGGTCAAGCATCGTAAGAACAAGTTTCTTATGTATCCACGCTTCCTCCAGCTGATTATTCAAGATTTAATACCTGATCTCGAGATTGATCAGATTTTGATGGACGATGTGTTAGTATTGGAACATATGAAAACTAACACGATGAAGCGTATGAAGACATATCATAAACAGACGACTGAGGATAGACCGAGGGCCAAACGTTTGATTGGTTATCTGGCGAATCTAAATTTTGTATGTCCTTCTAATGGCCGTTAGATCCATGATGATTCGGATTTCGAACGAGAAGAGGGACCATGTGGGAAAGATGGTGGTAATGATGGTGGTGATGGCAATGATGGTGAAAATGGTGGAAATTGGGGAGATCGTGAACCGTGTTGAGGCAGCTAGTTCTGCAGCTGCTCAACGTAAACAAAAGGGCAAGGCAGTGATGAAAGAACAACCACCGAAACGACGTGTTACAAGAGAAGATGGTGTGTAAATTGGTCCTCAGATACCAAGGTTGTCGATTCCTCAACAAATGTCGGTGGTGTTGCCTACTGTCAGCACCTCGGCCATTACTCTCATGACGACGGCTTCCACGGATCCGATATTGCTTCAAATCCACAATTGTTGCTATCTACTATGCCGACATCTCTGATAACTATGATGGTTACCTCGCCTACTCCGTCAACGATGCATATTCAGCCTCCTACTTTATCATTTATGAGGTTTAACCGTCCGCAGGGTTCCGTGCAGTCTGTGTCTCCGTCGTTTCATACCTTACGATTGCTCAACAGATGGATATGTTTTTAAGTTTAATCCATCTGCAAGAGAATCAAAGGGTTGCTAGTCGTCATTAACAAGATCATATGAGGATGGACCTGGGACGCTTGTAAAGCCATATCACCTATTGTCAAAAGGAGAATTGAGACCTATGTGAGCTTGTTACTGCTCAGAGGGGGAAGATCAAGGAGCAGGAGGAACTCATTCTCTAATTGACATGTAAGGATGATGCATTGAACAAATTGAAGAACAATGATGATGAGAGAGATCCGGATGTGGCTGGATATGGTGGCAGTGAGCCGAAAGAAACTGCTGGTATGTCTGCTGGTATTAGTGTTGTTGGTGTTGGTGATGATCGACAAATGATAGTTTATCAAGATACTACCAATGTAGCTCCAGTTGTTTCGATCAAAGCCAACACGATATTATTTATGGATTATGAGAAGGGCATCGTGATGAGTTCGGTAAATGCTGGCGAGATTGAGGAGGGTGAGCTTGTAGATTTTTCCCTATCTCGTGATCAAATTTCGTTGATGGTGTGTTTGAATGATGAAGAGTTGGATGCTTTGGAAGCAGAGGATGATGTGGAAGTAATTAACGATGACGGGGTTCCATTTTATACGGGTATTCCACCTAGGGATACGTCGTTTATTTATGAAGAAATCGAGGTCAAGGATGTGATGGCATAGGAATATATTGATCTTTATAAACGTTCTAATGTTAATCAGGGTGTTATATTCTTCACTGATGAACATGTTAAAGCTTCCGAAGAACATCTGGAGAAGACGAAGAAGAAGAAAGGTAAAGTATCGAAAATCGAATTAGTTTCAAAGGATCCTACTTCCGAGGGTATGTTCGGGGTTCTTAATCAACCTTGCTTTTCTAAGATTATCAAAGCATACAGGTACGTCGACAAAGAACGAGAAACGGAAGTCAAAGTGAGTGCAAGAGCTCACCAGAAGACAACCTTCAAAGCATTGAAGACTGTCAAAGGTGATATTGTTTCGTGGCTATACGACTCCGACCTAAAGGTATGCATAATTAAGTAGGAGAATGGCGTTCAGTATTATCAACAAATTGCTGACGTTCTCACACTGCCGAGGTGAGATGTGCGGACTCTCGTTAATCGGTTGTTCGTTAACCGTGATGGAAATCTACTAGCATGATGGTTTCACCAACATCTACTTTTTTATGTCAATCATGGGTTTAAGTTCTTCAACCCATAAGTGCCAACCAGTAAGTATATTTATGAGATAGATCCAAAGACTGGTTGGAGAAAGCTTGTGTTGAAAGACAAGCCGCCACGTACGTTAAATAGAGTGTCTGTAAAGACGTTTCCGAAAAGTCTTTAAAAGATATCAATCGGTGATACTATAACGATCGTACGGCCAAAGCAGTTATCGTTCTGGGGACAGGTTTGAAGACCAAGTTCGTACAAGTTATCGATCCGATGTGGCTCGTTAACTTATCTGAGACAGACAATAACGTGTTGTTCAAGAACGAGATTCTTTTTGCTAATATTAAAGAATTTGACCGTGCTATGCAAATTCCAACGATTTGTTCTTGTTTGTCACGCATCTGGAGTTCATAGTTGTGCTGACTGGAAGACGAAGCGGTTAAAGTAAAGTAAAGACTAAGAGAACGAGACGAGGGGGAGTTTGTTAGTGCACCATTTTGGTCGTCTCAAGTTTTTGTAACTTATGTAATTTATTTATATTAATGTAAGGGAATTTTGGTAATTATCAGACCCATTCGTTATGTTTAACTAGCTCATTCGTTAAGGATGTTTAACGAATGGACCTAATTTTTATTATTTTGCATCCATTCGTCATGGTATTTTGACGAATGGGGTATAGCAAATGAGTCATTAGCTATACTTATTATGTATAGTCTGAAGACGAATGAATCCATTCGTTACGGGATGTGTAACCAATGGCATTCATCTTCTATATAAAGGTTGTTAGACTTCATACTTATACAAGTGTTCTAATTATCGTTTTGCAGGTTGTTACTCTGTCAAATTCTCTCCTCAATACTAAACATTTCATTCAATTATCATCTATCTATCACCAACACATATCATATAACTAGATCCTATATTGGTATGGATTGATTAACGAACTAAGATCAATCACAGGCTCTCTCTCTCTCAGTCATTTCAAATGGCGGAACACAGGATAAAAGCACACCTCACTAGACAAGATCTGACACAATTTATCATCACTATATGATCCGCCATTTGCTAAAAACCTTCTACTCTTTCTCTCTTTCCTAGAACCCCTTTTTGGTGATAATTTTTTCCTATTTAAAAACAACCCTTATACAAGTCTTTTGTTACACTAATATGTTTATCTTTTAAGTGGTTAGCATTTTCACTTCTAATAACCCAAACGCCTTCTATTATTCTAAATAACAACAACTCGTTACACATGATAAAACACAAAATGTCAACTAACAATGTTTTTTTTTTCTTAAAATCACAAAGAATCACGCAACCTAAGTTGTAAGGGTCTATCATAATGCTCACATTCTCGTGTAAACCCAAACAGTAATAAGAAAGCTGTAGAGGTAGGGTACTAAAGCCACTATCAGCATATCATACCTCCGCTGGCTGTTGTGTCATGTGCCATGCAAAGGCGATGGCGCTTGATGCTATATCTCCAGGTGTCAAACATTCCTTGACACCTCGGGAATAGGAGCGCCAAATATCTCCATCAACATAGTACAAAAAGGAGGTAAAGTCATCGTAAAGAACGCCCAGCCAATGAGGAATTGACAATACATAGTCAATAGTACTACATAGTACAACATGTCAACATCAGACGGCCATGATGTCCACCAGCTATCCTTAACGAACGTCCAAGGCCCTAATTGGTGGATTGCCTGGAAGGTGGCCATACCCTCTCTCTCCTCCCCAACAACTATAAATACCAATGTACCTCCAAATGGTAAAGGATCTAGACTTTTACTTGTCATTATTCTCTAGAAAAACATTGTCTATACATCGATACTATTTCTCACGCCAGAGGATGGTTAAAAGAGGACACCCCCCCCATCTCCTTCTCGTAACGAGCTCACGTTGTTTTGTTTTGTAGGTGAACTGCTCATTTGCGCCGAAGAGCATTTAACCCATCGTGGGAGATACTTGATCGTCACCCTTAGACTAAGCAATTATATTGAAGGGGGGATTTCGTGTTTCTTCATTGGCACCATCCGTGCATTTTTGCTAGAACTGAATCTGATCCAACTCCTTGGTTTAAATGAGTGGAAAAACACCCACTAAAGTGGCTGGCCAGTCGTAAAATGCCAACCAAAAGGAGAATCCAAGTGCAGACGTTATTATTGGGAACACTAAGGACATCGTTAACACGTCCAACCCTCGGCCACCCTTCACTGTAACGGCTCCAACCAGATTACAACCACGGCCACAGTCGCAAACGCCTCTACCACCAGAGCATCGTGGCTTTGTGGAAAGGGGAACAAGAAAAACTCATGGCCAGAATGCAGGAGAAGTTATCAACTACCGTCCAACCTAGAAATTTGTTCGGTCGAGCCGCAAGCAGTAATAGTGCGGACGAAGAAGAAGAAGATGAAGACGAAGATGGATATGAATCAACTCCTGGTGTGCACAAAACATGAGAATCACCATATGAGAAAACACAACAGCGAGGTGGCCAATTGAATAGCCGGCGAGCGTAATAAAGCACAAAGTTCTCGCCATACGGCTTATTCACATATGGATTACCCAGAATATGAACAAAGCTGGAAAGATCCTGACCATCAGGATGCCTTCGTTATAAAACTCATCAAATACCACCCCGATGCGAACGGGGACTTTTCAAAGCCATACATGCTACTCTCCTGGGCATAAAAGTCCAAATTCACCAAAAGGAATATGGAGGCGTTACTCCAAAAAACCCGAAATACCACCGACAGTAGGCCAGTATGATGGTCTATCTGACCCATATGACCACTTACAAACCTATATCGCTGCGGGATTGGTCTCAGGATGGGCGATGCCACTTTGGTGTCACATTTTCACCCTGACGCTCATTGGAGCAGCAAGAGCATGGTTTGAACGCCTACCAGAAGGGAAAATCACAAATTGGGATAACTTAGCCAACAAGTTCACTCAACATTTTAGCTAACAACGGTACCATATCATGGACCCAACATATATTCTCAACGTCACTCGCAAAGATAATGAAACGGTAGAAGATTTCATTACCAAATTTAACAAATAAGGGCTCAATATCGGCGGAGTGCGCGAAGAGCTCTTGTGCGCAGCTTTCCACCAAAATGTACGATGCGACGACCCTATTTGCACCCTCACTGGGTGAGATGGCATGCCTCTAAGCTGGGATGATATCATGACAGCGGCTAAGCGGTACACAAGACTGGAAAAAAGCTGGGGGAAGAATTGCCACGCACTGACGCACGAAATGATATCATGTGAGCCTGCCAAGGCATGAAAATTGGCACCGTGTGGTCACATATAAACCAAGAGCCTCAAGAAAAGGAAACCATTTCGATTGGGGGACAAAAAAATAAACAGAAGGTGCATTCGCATCTTTACAACAGATGGATGCCATTTACCAAAAGCCCCTTAGAAATCATGTTTTCAGAATGCATTGAGTTCAAAAAACCCGCATCGTACAAACCAGGTTCGAATACCAATACAACAAGATACTGTGACTATCATGAACAATATGGCCCCACGAAAAATCAGTTTTCAAACCTTATAGATGCTATTAAAAAGTACGTGCAGAATGGAAAGTTAGAAAACCTGGTAAAAAACAATAGGTGGCGGAAAACGGACGGCATGCCTTGAGGGCGGGAGACCGGGAGAGAAAATTAAAGATCTCCATGCCAACATGATTCTGGGTGACACGAAAAACAAAAATCAGCTGCAAACGGACCAGGGCGCATGGAAGGAAGAACAAGTCATCTTCCCGAAAGTCAAAGGTGGTGCTAACAAAAAGGCACCACTGGTGATCATCGTCATTTTTTGCCACTACAGAACATCCTGTTTTTTCGTGGACGCATGAGCGACGTCTGAGATCATGTAACGACAGTGTTTTGACATGTTGGAGGAAAGTGACAAGCGCCGACTCATCCCGTGAACGCACCAATAACAAGTTTTAATCAGAGCGTTGAATACCGACTGGGCAGATAACGTTCCCAGTTACACTCAGCTATGGAAAACATTCAAGGAAGGAAGACGTGGATTTCCTCGTCATGGAAACTCCGCACCCAAACTATGATATCATTTTGGGAAGAGAAGCGATCGGAGACTTTAAGGCTAACCCATCCATAGCGCATGGGATATAGGGAGCACCAACTCCCATAGGGGTGGCAATAATCTACGCCAACCGCGAAATGCCACGTGGCAGACACAAACAGTCCGCCAAGAAAAACAATAAAAGCGACAAGTCATGTGGAACCAGAAAAATGGGTACTCAATGGTAAATTCCCATAACAAACCATCACCATTGGACCCACAGTTTCTAATCCCACTAGCTTAGCACTCAAAAGGATTCTCAGTAACGGCATAGATGTATTCTCTTGGACCCACAGTTTCTAATCCCACTAGCTTAGCACTCAAAAGGATTCACAGTAACGGCATAGATGTATTTTCTTGGATACTCGCAGACATGACCGGCGTACCAAGGTCCAAAGCAAAACATCAGTTGAAAGTTAACCCAGCTTTTGTGTTAGTCATTCATAAGTAAAGGAAAATAGGCCAGACCAGGCGAGAGATTGTAATGAACAAGTGCAACAACTCTTAGACGCAGGGATCACCCGCATGATCCACTACCAAACATGGGTCGCCAACCCAGTCATGAACCCAAAGCAAATGGACAGTGGCATATGTGCATAGATTTGTAAGATCTGAAAAAGGCGTGTCCGAAGGATTGTTATCCCTTACCCGAAATAGACTTAAAGGTGGGCGCACTAGTACCTTTTCGCTATAAATGCCTCCTGGATGCCTACAAGGGATATCATCAGATTCACATAGCGGCAATGGAACAGGACAAAACCGCATTCCGCACTGGCAATGGCACATATTGTTACAAAATGATGTCATTCATGTTAAAAAATGCAGGATCCACGTACCAGCGCTTGGTGGATCGAGAATTCAGAGAACAAATTAGGAGGAACTTGGAAGTCTACATGGACGACCTTGTTATCAAAAGTAGCGAAAAATCAGCGTTGTTGAAAGACATTGAGGAAACCTTCAAAATGCTTCGAAGGATTAGCATCAAGGTGGAAAAAGTCGCCATGCGGACCCTAGGCGGTTGACTGGGGAGTCGGGTGTACTCGACTCGAAGAATACTCGGAAATGGTAAATATAAAGAAAATTAACTTTTGGATACTATATATATGTCAAATATCACTAGTTTGTAAATATTTATAACAAAATAAGTGAATATCAATATAAATAAGATAAATGCATTTTTAAATACTTAATAACTCTTAAATTATTTAATCGTTAGTTAAAAAAAGTGATATTCTTTTTTTAATATTATACAAATATGAATTATGTTTTATTTTTAAGTCAAAATTAGCCCAAGTTAACCGATTAGATGTGATTATGGCTGAGGTTGACCACCTTCGATCGATTCTTAGTAACTATGTAGAGTTAAACAAATTCCCCTCGGCGCCATACCTTGTAGCGAGTACTCGGGGAGTACTCGGCCTTGTAGACCTACTTTTACAACATTGATTAGCATGAAACTCAACCCGGGTAAATGCTACTTTGGAATGGAGGAAGGAAATTTCCTTGGCGTAATCGTTACTAGAAATGGCTTAAAGGCCAATCCGGAGAAAGTGGGGGCCGTTGTTAAAAATTCCTTCCCCCGCCACAATCAAACAGGTCCAAACGTTAAACGGGCGATTTGTAGCACTGAATAGTCTCCTTTCGAAACACGCGGATAAGTTTTTCCTGTTCGTATCGACGTTAATGAATTGTCTCAAGAAGACGCAGTTCCGATGGAAAGCGGATGGGGAAGCCGCGTTCCAAGAAATTAAATCGCGTCTAGCAAAACTCGCAACGCTAACAGCACCAGGGCCGAAGGAACCACTGACAATGTATCTAGCCGCATTTGAAAGGGCACTTGGCACAGTGCTGCTTGTAGATGGGGGCAAAATCTAAAGACCTATCTACTACGTTAGCCAGACGCTCACAGACGTAGATGCCAGATTCTACCTTAGAAAAACCGGTCCTCGCATTGGTTTTAGAATCACACCGCATACGGATATACTTGTAGGGCCACTCGATCAATATTCTCACCAAATACCGGTTACAAAGCATACTTTGTAAGCCAGAACTCTCTGGCAAACTAGCCAAATGGGCTATAGAGTTGGGAGAACATGCGATAGAATACAAGCCAAGACTCGCGATCAAAGGGAAGGTCTTGGAGGACTTCATCACCGACGCACCGGCGGCGTCCAAAAAAAGTGCCAAAGGGCACCTCCTGTATAACAACAGAAAGATCACGCTTGGCAGCTCTACACCGATGGTGCATCAAACGATGAAGGATCAAGCGCAGGACTGAAATTGGTAGACCCATAAGGCCATGATTATACATAAGTCATCCGCCTCGACTTCAAAAGTACAAATAATGAGGCAGAATATGAATCGTTTTTGGAGGGTCTCAGAATCACAAAGAAGTTGGGGGCTAGACACCTGGAAGCCCACGTAGACTCCAGGTTGGTAGCAAATCAGATTAGGGTACGCACGAAGCCAAAGACGACAAAATGGCTTCATACCTCACGCAAGCCAAAGCGCTCATGCTGAACTTCGCTGCATGTAAAGTAAAACATATAACGCAAAGCGAAAACAAACAAGCATATGCGCTTAGAAAGTTAGCATCCATGAGCATTGAACACTTAGTGAAAGACATCCGTGTCGAAGTCCTTGACAATCCTTCGGTCCATTCCAAGGAAGTCTATGGCATTTCTGTAGGAAGCACCAACTGGATGACGCCCATCATCAATTTCTTAAGCTCGGGCGAATTACCAAATAGAAAGGAGGAGGCCAGAACTATACGCCATAAAGCACTAAATTATCAAATGAAAGAAAGAATTTTGTATCGGAGATCTTACCTGGGACCACACCTCCGATGCATGGACCCGAAAAGATGCCAATTATCTGCTTCGAGAAATTCATGAAAGAATTTCCGGGATTCATGTAAGACCAAGAATAGTGGTTGCAAATATCATGAATGCAGAGTATTATTGGTCAGGCATGCACATTGATGTAGAAACATAAATCCGCAGTGTCGTGCATGCCAACGACACGCGCCAAACTCCCTCCAACCAAAAAACAATATGATACAAGTGACGTCGGTGCGGCCATTCCAGAATGGGCTATTGATATCACGGGTCCATTCTCAGAAGCGCCTGGGCGGGTGAAGTTCTTAATAGTTTCCATTGACTATTTCACCATATGGATCGAAGCAAAATCCCTGGCAACCATCATTGTCGCAAGCGTTAAGATGTTTACCTGGGAATTCATCATCTTTCTCTTTGGTTTACCGATGAATATCTTCAGAGATAACGGTACACAATTCGCAGACCACCGCATCAAAGCCTGGCTTTCAGAGTTGAACATAAATCAAATGTTCACCTCCGTGGCACACCCACAGGGAAATGGCTAAGTTGAACGTGCTAACCATAGCATCGATGATGGTAACAAACGGAGACTCGATTGTTACAGGTCAGGATGGATAGACAAAGTCGCACACGTGTTTGGTCCATCCTCACACAAAAGAATACGGCAACACGGAAGCACCGTTTAGGCTAACTTATGGCACAGAAGCGATGGTCCCGACGGAAATAGATTTATCCTCACCTTGCGTTTTGGCAATAAATGAAGATAATGATAAGCAAAGGCGCATATACCTAATGTTTTTGGAAGAATAGCGGGAGTTGGCTCCAATGAGGGAGCAAAATTACAAACGCCAGCTCCAAAAATATTAGGACGCCAAAGTCAAAATTTGTGAGTTCAATTCAGGAGATTACATCCTTCGCAACAACGAGGCATCAAGAGCGCATGCGCCAGGAAAGTTGTCACCAAATTGGGAAGGGCCTTATCAAATAAAAAAGGTCATAGGCATAGGCGCATATGCACTAATTCAACTTGATGGCTCACCAGTTCCGCGGACATGGAATGCAGCGCAACAACGAAGGTGTTATATGTAAATCGATTTCATCACTATGTAAAAACGGGCTAATGGCCATATGTTATTAATGGAAAAGGTGCTCCGCAGTTGACAACCTTTGTTTGACGAAAACATAATATACAAATGCAACAAAGAATACAATAAATTCTTTAAACAAAAATCTTTCAGTAATATATGGAAATATATACAAAAAGCGGATACCAGCATCCGCTAAACAAATACAAGGATTTACAAAGACATTTTAGTCTACTTATATACAAAACAAATCTAGACGAGGAGAAGCTTCATAGTGTAATATGTCTTCCGCTTCCTCCTCCTCCGAAGCAGCATCATCGACAGTCATAGAAGAAAAACCTGCCTTTGATGGCTCCAGCAACTCCTCCTGCTTATGCACACCATTTTCTTCCTTGGCATAATGGGCGACGACAGACAAGATGGGAAACGAAATAACATCGTATTGAGCCTCTGCAGCTTGATACTCCACTTCTACATCGACACCATGGAGCGCGTAGAGTTCCAGGGGAAGTTGGTTTTGTACATGTGCCACGGGCTCCTGGAATCCCGCCTTGTGCCACAGCTGTTCTGTTGCGCAATCGTCACAAGCCGCCCAACGCTTTTTGTCATCGCATCATTTGTTATGATGCGTTGGGCAACCTACACAGAAAAACAAAATAAGCAGCAGCACAAGATAGAGTAGATAGAATAGTAAAGTAAATAAGAGAAATTACATTGCGGATGGCCTGCTTTGGCAACAAATAACAGTCACTGGCAACGGCAGCACACTGAGCATTTAACGCCTCAATGATTTGCTCACGAGTGGCAATCGCGTCAGCCAACTTGCCTGCATCCGCCTTCTGAACTGCCGCTTCAGCCTCTAACTCTTCAACCCCCTTGCGTAGGTAAATGTTCTCATGCTCATGCTTGGCGACGGCCTCCTTTGCTGCTAGAGTTCGGGCGCGTGCATCAGCAAGATCTTCATTAGATTTCTTGCACGCAGCATAAAACTCTTTATAGCACTCAGCGCGCTCACGGACAAACTCCGTCAAGTCTGCCTAAGCCTTTGCTAACTTCCCTTCAACGACAGCCAGAGCATGACGGTGCTCCGTCGCTTCACGGCCTGCCCTCCAGGCGGCCTCCTCTCTGTTCTACACGGCAAGTTCCATCTATCTCACCGAGGCGGCAACCTCAATCTTCTCAGCATGTAGAGCTCGGTTGTCACGAACGGGCTCTGCCAAACTAGAGAGACCTTGGACGATATCATATATGGCATCCAGAACCAAACCGTCACGAGGTTTGAACTTGCGAGGAACACGTTCACCAGGAGGAAACGCATGCTCCAAAAATTCAACGCACACAGCTGGATCTTCAAAACTGGTATCGCGAGTAATCTTCCACTTGGGCTAATAAAATTGATAAGATTCAACGGAATCATGAGGGTTTATATTTACATCCCCCCTATGCCGCCAACACAGCCTCCGCTACTACCACCAAATGTCCTACACACCGATTTTCTAAACGGAACCTCAGGCGACTTTTTTAAGTCCAACGTCACGAGTTGAAAAACTGATGCAGGAGTTTCAACCTCACGCGGAACAACCAACTCCGCCGTCACAGGCACTGACTGTTACAACTCGGATTTTCCATTATTATTTTAACCAATACCCGACCCACTTCTAGTTTTGGGAAAATTTTTATCCATAATATATCACCTCTATCGAGTATTTATTATTTTATTAATATATGTTTATTATATTTATTTAATATATATAAAATAACTTTGATTTATATTCAATTTTAACCCTAAACAATACTTTAACCCATTTTTGTTTCCATCCCTAATCTTGAAGGACCAATTTGCAATTTCTGCTAAGTATAATCTCTTAACCCGTTAACCCATAAACAACACCCGTATCCATGACCTGAATCCACAACCCATGACCCTGTTAACTTTCTTGAACCACAATTTTCGTTATAAGCATGGAAATTGAATCAGGTGTATTGTTAATCCCACCATAATCGGCTATACCGACACTTTTAATTAGGAAAACGAAATCAAATTTGATACGTATTTATAATATTATCTAGCCGACCTAACTCGTTTATCAATATATATTATAATGAACATTATAATTCGATCTACCCTGCATACGATATCCTCTTAGCATCGCCTAACTAACCCCATAACGAATTTGATTATAATCACCTTCTAGATTGCGTTCTTAACTCATTCTTGGACGTCTACTTATCGGTTCATAAACCTGTGATTAAACATCGGAATAGGTAATTAATTTATGATACTGATTCGTCTTTCAGTGTTTAACAACAACCCTATGAACAATCAGCCAAACATCAAGTATATTTGCTGATTGTGATTTCTAGGGTTCATATTTGTTTGGGTTAACTGATATGTTGGTATTTAATTTAGTTGTTTCGTTTCACACCTGAGTTAGACACCAGCCCAGTTGGCTGGTGCATTATGTTTAAAACTCGGAAAAGGCTGGGGACGCATGTTTGATTCCCCGCGCCCTATTTTTGTAGGATTTTTGGTTTTTAATCCATTTAAATCATTATATTAATATATTTAATCAGTTAATGTATATTATAAATATACTAATTAATTAGTATTTTATTAAAACCGACATATTACCTAGTTGTTTTTTCAAACCTTTATAAAGCAATATATTTTCATAAATAGGTATATATTTTTTATAATATGAATTGTTAAAAATTTTAATATTGAAGATTTAAAAGGGTTTTAATTTAAATATACATAATTAAAATATATTTTATTAATTAACATGTTAAAATAACTATTTGTATAAATGATATAAAAAAATGTACTTTTATACATTATTATTATTTACTCAAAATTTTTAATTAAAGATAACCATTCTAAATAAATAATAAATTGAATTAGTTATTATTGCAAATACCCGTTTATGTCTCATTTCTCTGTTAGTCCATCTTTTAATCCGTAGTTATCTCTCTGATTATTATTACTACTTAGGTTTTCCGTTGACTCATCTCGTCGAGCGTGACACTTGTTGCTACCATTTCTTACCGCATTTATTTCCCTCACTTATTTTTAAGATGAGTAAGCACTCCCCTTCTTTTACTTGTTTTCCAAACTTTTGGGGACATTTGCGTATTTACAGTATTTATATGTTATTAGTATTCACACTAGAACCTATTAACCTTGTGTATTATCAATTATGTGTCTAACTTGCTACTTGTAAATTTGCTTATTTGAACGCATTAGGAGAGGTCCAACATATTAACTTTTAGTATGATCATACGATTGTTTAGTGGTCGGCGTCCAATCGCATAACAATGGTTTCACTGACAACTCACTCATGGTAACCAAAGCCCGATTCGCAGAGCAATAATTTAGCCCATATTTTAGACTCTTCTAGAATGTTCAAATTCGGTGGTTAGATTGTTTGTTTGGTTTTAAATATGTTAACGCTTTCGGTTCAATTGTTAATCAACTTAAATTACACATAAACATACAACATACTTTTCATACATATTTCTTTTAAGTAACTGTAAAGATAATATTTTAATTGTGAGTTTATCTTGAAACATTTTCATATTAATAACTTAAAGTAATTGTAAAGATAATATTTTTATGGCTTAGAGTTTATTTTGTCGGTTTCTACCTAATATCTAAATAGTACGCAAAATGCTAAACGAAACGATAACAATAAAAAGCACATAACTAAAAATCTGAGAGCAACAATAACCTAGATTAGGAACTCACCCAAACCAAATACTACAAAACACCGACAAACAAAAACACATTAGCCATCATCACAACATTAGTGCAAACAAAAAACTAAAATAGTAGACAAAGCAAAACATAGACATAAATACACCCCACACACGTATACACAATATGTTTAAGTATGAAGTTTACGGCGACTATAAATAGATCACTTAACCTATACCTTAGCAAATACTTAACATGTCATTATGGTCAAAATACAAATTTGAAACCATTTGCAAACGAACTAAATACCTTTGAATCAGTATGCAAATTGCAAGTTAACCGTATCAGCAACATCCGTAACTTGATTACCAAATTGAGAATGCCAAAAATAATATAGCAAAAAATGTAATTAAATATCATATAAATTCAATGTATAAAATGCAAAAATTGACACAAAAAAAACAAAAAACAAAAAAAAGGTCGAATAAAGTGTGATGGAGACTAGTCTACCAAGAATGCAGCAAACTAAAAGGCAACAAAACAACAAACGTTGAATTTAGAGTCACTAAAGAACCAATTTTTTACTCCAAGGTTACACTTACTAACTTATTTTGAAGACTTTTCCTAGACTAAATCAAAGACAACTAAACGAACTGTATGAATATCGGAGAACACAATCGTTACAAAGAAGGATACACATAATCAAGAACGATATTAGGTTTATATGAATATCGATTTGAATCCATAAATTACACTATGTTCCCGAGTCTCATTTAAAGAGAGAAAAGAAAAGAAATGAAAAAGAAACGAAAGGAAAGGAAAATAAGGATATGTTTGGTTGGAGGTAATGGAATGAATGGGAAATGGAATGGGAGAAAGAATTAAATGAACAAGGGAATGAAATGGATCATTACCACTCATTTGTCTTGTTTGGTGAACATATGGAAATGAAATGAATAATTACATTATGTTGTTTGGTATAAAAAAATTAGGAATTAAATAGAAATAATAAAAATATTTCTATCCCAAAAAAATACTTTTTTAACAAAAAAAACAGGGGCAGAGCTAGGGATGGCAATGGGTCGGGTTTGGGTCGGATTTAGGTCTACCTAAACCCATACCCGGTTATTAAAGTCTATCCCAAACCCGTCCCAAACCCGCCGAGTTTTAATCGGTTAATTACCCGTCGGGTTTCGGGTTTTGCCATCGGGTTTCAGGTTTCCTATCGGGTTTTGATAAAATACCCGTTGGGTATACCCGGCTCAAAACCCAGCGGGTTTTGACAAAATATAACTAATCGATTACAAAGATGGTTACCATAAAGATAAAATATCTCAAATAATTAACATAACCAAGTTTCGACAAATAATTTATTTGGAATATAGTATATTTATAATATAATAATCAATATCGGGTACATCGGTTATATAATCGGGTAAATGGGTTTATGTTATCGGGTAATCGGGTCGGGTAATCGGGTATATTAGAAATCCATAACCCGTCCCAAACCCACGATAAATTTTAAAACTAATCCAAAACCCGTCACAAACCCTAATGGGTCGGATATTACCCGTCCCATTTACGTCGGGTTTCGGGTTTTCCCATCAAGTTTGGGTTTCTTTGCCATCCCTAAGCAGAGCCCAGCCAAAAACCAACTGCATTGACCCGTTTGTAGTTTTTTTCACTCATCACCTAAATTGAATCGTTCGTAGAGGTGCACATACAAATGGTTTATCAACCGAACCAAAATAGAACTGATTTGGTACCGAACCAAAACAAATACATGAAAAAACCACTTGCTTCAATAACTAGTTTAGTAAGTTAAACTGGTAAGAAACAAATACTTTAATAAACAAAAGATGACTCACTATTGGCTAAATGCTAAATCTTCAAAAGAGTAAATACTAAGTCATTAATATAACAAATACATGCAGATAATCCATGGAGATTAACGAGACACTGTAACATTCCAAGTTTTTAATAAAAACATTTAATATATTATTTAATTCTATGAAAAAATTTTACTCAAGTTAGTAAATAAATAATATAGTAATGAAGGAAAGATAAGTAGGCTAATTAGAGGGTATTAATCATGGACCAAAAAGGAAAGATGAGATTTAGATCCATGGGCTTAAGGGAGTATAAATATCCCCTTAAACTCTAATCCTTTCCATTTTCATCCATTTCACACCATAGCCTACACCATAAACACACACACACACTCCTATTTCGGCCGTGAGTAAGAAGAAGATCAAGGACCGAAAACTGAGCTTAGATTCTTAAAAATCTTGGATAACTAGACAAGATAGAAGATTAATATTGCATATCTAGCTAGCTGTGGTCTTAAGTGAGTATAAATCATGGGCTTAAGGGAGTATAAATATCCCCTTAAACCCTAATCATTTCCATTTCCATCCATTTCACACCATAACCTACACCATAAACACACACACACTCCTATTTCGGCCGTGAGTAAGAAGAAGATCAAGGACCGAAAACTGAGCTTAGATTCTTAGAAATCTTGGATAACCAGACAAGATAGAAGATTAATATTGCATATCAAGCTAGCCATGGTCTAAGAAAACATATAAATGTATGTTCTTTGCTCTTAAAGGTTACGTTTTTATGAAAGGATGGCCATGAAACTCAACCCTAGAGTGGATCGGGTCTAAAGGAACCATAAAGTTACAAACTTGATGTTTAAAATGGACTTAACGAACTCATGGCTATATACGGTTCATAAATAAACCCTAGATCTAGCCTATAGCATTGTAAATCTATAAAGGCTTAAACTTTATACCCAAAAACGGATTAGATCTAGATGATGTAATAATAACAGGTGTAAACCGATTAAGGATAGCATGAAAGGGTGGTTAAAATCAGGGATATGGACCTTTAGTAGTCACCAGAGCTTAGAAAGGACCGATTAGGATAGAAAGATATGAGCTGAAAGCATCAGGCATGAGCTCTCAGTATTGGATATCTCTGTCATGAGGATCTCGGTCAAGTTCTCGGTATTGGAGATCTCTGTCATGAGGATCTCGGTCAAGTTCTCGGTCAAACCTGAGTTCTCGATCAAATGTGAGAGTTCTCTGCCAGGAGTTCTCGGCTGGCCAATTTCTGTTTGAGTGGGCCTGAACCAAGTTGGGCCCAAATGCCATACTGGACAGTAGGTTGATCTGGTCTAGATGCTAAGCCCATATCTAAATTTAAAACAAACCAGCCCATCACCATAAGCTAAAAAAGCAAGCCCAACATAGAGAAAAAATACGTTGGTAAACTGAAATACCGACTTAATTAATTATGCGGTTAATTAACGAATACATATATATTTAATAGTCAGCCAAGCTCAGTTAAAGAAGGGATTAACCGGATCCAGGTGAGTTTCTAGCCCCATTTACTTGTTATGTTTTCGAGGCTGTGTGCATACTCGATGTGAAGTGTGAATACACTTACCTTTAGTGGTAAGTGTATGCTATAGATGTTATACGAAGTAGCTATTATATAATGTTTGTCGGTGCGTGAACGATCTTCGGATATTGCACGTATCGTCAAGGATAGTGATTGTGTAGTGGTTATTAGTGTGTATGATTTCTATGATGTGACTTGTTTACTATGTAAATAATGTACTGTTAGGAAGTGTGTTATAGAGAAGTAGAAGTAGAAGTAGAGTGTGATAGAAGTGGATAGGGGTCTAGTAAGAGTGCTAAAGCGGCAAAGTGGCATAACGTTATTCGTTATTAAAGTGGCAAAGTGGCATAACGTTATTTGTTATTAAAGTGGCAAAGTGGCATAACGTTATTCGTTATTAAAGTGGCATAAAGTGGCATAAGTGGCTAAGATGTAGGAGTAATTAAGTGGCTAAGCTGTTGGGGTAATTAAGTGGCTAAGTTGTAGGGGTAATTAAGTGGCTAAGCAGTAACAGGTTAGACAGTAGACTATGTGCCTTCGGACACATATATAAAACCCTGTAGTGGTTGTATGACAAGTTGCTTGATTAACTAGAACTCACTCAGCGTAGCTGACTTTTAGTATGCACGCAGGTGATCAGACTAAAGAGCTAGTATGAGAATGACACATGGCATGGATTGGACGGCTGACATCTGAAGACGGAATAAATGATGTTTTAAATATGAAGTTGTAAATTATGTTTTAAAGAAAAGATCAAATGTTTTGTACGAATGCTTTAAGTTAACGTTCCGCGAAAGTTTTAATTAACTCTGATTGTAAGAACTGTGTTTATGAGTAAATCCGACGTTAAAGTAGGGCTACCGGTTTCGGGGCCTTACACACACAGTCCTCTTACATCAACTGCCAATCATCACCACCAAGATCTGTTACAACCCAAATCCATTTTGACTTTTCAACCTGTTCTCGACCCGCACCATGTGCCTAATTTTCCACCTCTAATATGATGCAAGTGCATAGGACAATTGTTCAGCTTCCAAGATCCCTCTTGTGTATTCATTCTAAGTTATAAAAACACAAATCAAAAATATGAATTAGCACACTCACTAAATAAGTTAAGATATATGAGAGAAGAATAGACAAATGAAAGGTTATCAAACTCAACAATCATTTTTCATAAATTAGTATACTGGAAATGTTTAAGCAACTATTATCCCATGGTAAAAAACATTGGCCCGTTTGTAACTAACTGGAACACTTTTGCCCAATTTTTCAAAATAATTTAGATTACAAAATCTATAATAATTTCACTAAGAATCAAAGGTATTTGAACAAAGCAGTTTAAGAGGTTTTATAAATAAAAATGCATTGCGTTTGTCAAACCATTTCATTCAAACCTTTGGGCTTTTATCACCGGTAAATTCACCCAATAAAATGTTGCCAAACCAAATGAGCACGAATACTCCACAACATGACTAATACATCCTTGCATGCCACAACCAAAGCAACAAAATAAAAGTACTATTAACTAAACTTATTATTATAACTAGTTTAAGAAACATAAAACCTGTTTATCCAAACATAAAACATTTATAAATGAAAATGCAGCTTCAAAACACAATCAATACTACCATTCTAACACTCGAATCAGAACTCAAAATCTAATTGAGAGGTGTTGTGGGTTTCAAAAATGGCCCGAGCCCGTAAACGGAAGAGATATTATGCAACACATGTATGTACGTTTCTTGGAAACCAGCCCCGTGAGAGTGATGATATCAAAGGTGTAACTCGAACATTGGGAAACTGTTCGATCAATGTGATTAATTGGTTAGGCGCATATAGTCAAAGTGAAAGAAAGCACTAGAAAAAATTCACCTTGCTGCTAATTTCCTCAAAAAATTTCAACCAGCACTAATTTCAATTAATTCAAGGTTCTTATTGCATATTTAACTAATGCAAGTTCTACCACATAAACCATATTAATTCTTCAAAATTAATCACCACAACCCTAATCGAATAAGATGTAAAATCAAGGGATTACTCCATAGAATAGTAACCAACTTTGAAAGTTGTTCCAATCAGGTTACTGATAAAAACTTTTATTCCAATTAGGTCATTAAACTTTCATTTTTGTTTCAATCCAAGATATTTTACCTTGATAGGAGATAATCTAGTTTATTTTTTTAATTTTTCAATGTTTTTACTTTGGATAATAACTTTTAAAGGTTGCAAAAATTAGTAAAAATGTTATTAATTATTTTTTCAGTTCGTTTCAGCATTTAACAGCTCGTTTAAGCGATTTTTCAGTTCGTTTCAGCACCTAACAACTCGTTTAAGCGATTTTTTCAGTTCATTTCAGCACCTAATAAGTCGTTTAAGCGATTTTTCAGTTCGTTTCAGCACCTAACAGCTCGTTTAAGCGATTTTTTAAGTTCGTTTCAGCACTTAACAGCTCGTTTAAGTGATTTTTCAGTTTGTTTCAGCACCTAACAGCTCGTTTAAGCGATTTTTCAGTTCGTTTCAGCACCTAACAGCTCGTTTAAGCGATTTCAGTTTGTTTCAGCACCTAATAGGTCGTTTAAGCGAGTTTTCAGTTCGTTTCAGCACCTAACCGGACGTTTAAGAGATTTTTCAGTTCGTTTCAACACTTAACAGCTCGTTTAAGCGATTTTTCAGTTCTTTTCAGCACCTAACAGCTCGTTTAAGCGATTTTTCAGTTCGTTTCAGCACCTAACAGCTCGTTTAAGCGATTTTTTCGGTTCGTTTCAGCACCTAACAGCTCGTTTAAGCGATTTTTCAGTTCGTTTCAGCACCTAACAGCTCTTTTAAGCGATTTTTTAGTTCGTTTCAGCATTTAACAGCTCGTTTAAGCGATTTTTCAGTTCGTTTCAGCACCTAACAGCTCGTTTAAGCAATTTTTCAGTTCGTTTTAACACATAACAGCTTGTTTCAGCACGTTTTGACTAAAATGAGTTGTTTTGGTTCGGGTCAAAACGGGTTAGGGTCAACATGTTCGGGTCAGAACGGGTCCGGGTCGGAATGGGTCCAGGTCAGAAAGGTCAAAACGGGTTTCGGGTCTGTTTTTTTTTTTTTGAACGATAACAACGGATGAAACGTTTTAGTTTTTTTTTTACTTTTTTTGTTTTTGTTTTATATTTTTGGTTTTTTATTAATTTTTTTAGGGTTTTTTTTTTAAAACTTAGATTACCTGCTATCCAGGTAAAATATCTAGGATTGGAACAAAAATGAAAGTTCAATGACCTGATTGGAACAAAAGTTTTTATTAGTGACCTGATTGGAACAACTTTCAAAGTTGGTTACTATTCTATGGAGTAATCCTTAAAATGAAAACAAATTGTGGGAATTAAAATTAAGAAATATACATCGTTGAAGGATAACGGAAAGGGCGTTGGGATGAACGAATGGATGGCAGGTTTGGTGATAATTGAATGAACGGCGATTAGCGAAGACGAAGATATGGCCGATAGAAGATGATTTCAGGTAGGCGATGCGGTGGTCAGAGAATTCCGATGACAAGTTAATGTTGTCAGATATGGGAGAGATGATGGAAGGTGGCTTGCAGACATGGTGGTTATGGCATCTTGAGGGTAAATTTGGAAATTAAATATGGACAAGATACTTATGTTTTTTTTTATCTCCAAATCTTTCCAATTCGAAAGAAAATACCTATACACTAAAAACCCAGCATTTTTCATTCTATTCCTTTCCTTTCTCTCCATAAAAAGCACTATATTCCTTCCAACCCCTTTCTTTTCTCCCCATTTTTTTTAAACTCAGGAATACAGTGTTAGGGTGGGTAAAAGGTTGGTTTTCTGAAGAGAGGAATGCATAACATTAGGGCTAGGTGAGACGAAATGTTGTCGTGCCTGTGAAAGAAAACAAATGGACAATGATGATTGGCTAAACAAATTGTCGGTGGCTCCAGACTTCTTGTTTATACTAATTAGATAATATATAATATTAAGAAAATAAATAACAAAACTTGCCAAATTTCACTCATTCGCAATATAAATTTTTATAAATTACAAAATTAAAAAGAAAACTTATACGAATTCAACAAATTTAATACATAGATTTCTAAACGAAGGAAAAAAAATATGAGCGAGAGATGGTTATAATACTGGTTAGCTGATGGTATAGATTCAGCTGACTATCGGGCAGTTTGGGCAAACACTGATGATATATCTAACCCGTGAACATTATATCTTTCATAAACATTTTCATGGTCTGTCACAGCATGGCTAGTTTGTCCTTTAAGGAGTATGAGACTGGAACTTGGATCTTTGATTAAAAAAATACGTAGACTAAAAAAATTGGATAAGAACATGATTATCATAACATAAACGAGATATGAAAATAATATTTCGAGTCATGGTAGGAACACAAAGGACATTTCAAGTATAACATTGATGATTTATTTGTGTATGAAAAGAGATCTTTGTTAAAAAAAGGTAGATTGAAAAAATTGGGTTAGAACATGAATATCAGAGTATAAACGAGATATGAAAATAATATTTTAAGCCATGGTAGGAACATAAAGGATGTTTTCGAGTATAAGAGTGGTTGTTTGTGTGTGTGAGAAGTGACCCAATATGAGTAATTTTGAGCGACGAACTGTCACCAATTATAAATTCCTTGGTGCCTTCGTATAGTACATATATGATTAGCCAACATATCTAAGTCATTTGTAGCATTATCTGTGGCCCCACTATCCGTTAACCATTTTGTTACGGGTTGAGTTTGCATGGTCATTGCATTGGCTTGTATTGTAGCTTTGGTGGGACGATTATGTGTGGCATCAATTTCTAGAAAGACAAAACAATCTCCGAGTGTATGCCCTTTGGTGGGACAATATTCGCATTTGCCAAGAAATGGTCGACTGCCATTGAATGAGTTATTTAGCGAATTTGGGAGCAAATGCTTTATGAAGTTGTGGATTTGATGAAGGTTGTTGCTAACAATTAGGGTTTCGTTACCGTTTGCCATTACAAGTTAAATGACAAAAGCAATGAAAACAAAGTAGAGGATGTTGCGTCTGGAAGCAGTGTGGTGGTGAGGATGAGAAACTGTTGATGAGACAAAAGTATTGTATGTTGGCTATGATGAAAAACACAATGGTGCTGCGATGGGTGGAGTGTAACAACAGTGATGAAAATAGAAGAGTTCAGGGTGTGTTTTGGTAGTCTTAGCAACAAGAGCAGTCATTAACTTATCGAAGCTCCGATACTGTTACAATAATGTAATAATTTGGAAATTAAAATTTATTTTATTCATAATTGGGTTTACAATACATATTGACAATATGAGCATAAACAAGGAATAGAAATAGTTGTATAATAATAATAATAATAATAATAATAATTCCAAAGATATGCTCGTGATGTAAGGCCAGAATTAAGCTGGTCATTAACTAAAATAATGTGAATTAATAATTATTATCTTCGTGGTTAATATGCCGCCGCAAGATCGAAGGTCCTGTGGTTAGTCTGATTTTGGAAATGAGAAGATTGAATCTTGATCGTGGAGTGGGTTTTGTGATAATGTCCGGCAAGTGATCGTCCCGTGCAATCTATGTAACTTGAATGGAGCGACCGTGAACTTTTTCCCAAATAAAATGGAAGTCAAGTGCCTCATGTTTCATACGTGACTGGAATACCAGATTGACTAAATATTGTGTGGCACTTAGATTGTCAAAAAAACTGTGGGGATGTTTGAGTTTAGCCATAGTATTTCAATTGTTGTTGAAGCTACGGCATGAAACTCGGCTTAAGTTGTTTATCAGGCTATGGTTGGTTGTAGTTTAGAGCTCCATATGATCGGATTGGACGCAAGATAAATAATATAACAGGTTCTTCGATAATTATCTTTGTTTCTTGCCCTATTTGCATCAGTAAAGGGATCTAGTTGCAATGGTGACTTACAACGAAGTAAAATACCTTTATATATAGACCCTTGAAGATACCAAAGTAGACGTTTAAGTGCATTCTAATGAACAATGGTAGGAGCACGCACAAATTGGGATACCATCTTAACCATAAAGGCAATGTCGGGTCTTGTGAGGGAAAGTATTGTAAGTCACCAAATAAGGCGTGATATTTCATTGATTAGGCGATAAGGGTGCCTCCATGTAAAGTGATGGACTAGGAGCATATAATTGGTGTAGGCATAAGCTTAAAATCACTTATATTGGCTCGTTGTAGAATATCTTGGATATATTTGGTTTGAGGCAATAAGAAAACAAAAAAAATAGGATAGTTTTCCTAGATCTTTTAAGGAGAATGCATTGACAAGGCAGGTGATGAATGTGTTGATGATTTGAGAGTTGGACCCGGCGATGATAATATCATCAATGTAGACAAGAACATAGATGGAAGAGGATATGGAAGAGTGTACGAAAATGGAAGAATCGGATATGGTTAGTTGGAAACCGTTGAGGGTGAGATGGGATTTTAATTCTTCATACCAAGCTCGCGATGCTTGACGAAGACCATATATGGCTTTATTTAGTTTGCAAATATGAGAAGAAAATGACGGGATCATATTGTCGGGTGGTTGAGCCATATAAAGGTGTTTCGTTAGAGTGCCTTCTAGAGAGGCTTTATTTATGTCCAGTTAGCGAAGATTCCAGTTTTGAGAGACATCTAAAGATAGTATGAGAAGTAGGGTACTGGCGGGTTTGATGACCGGGCTAAAGGTTTTGGTATAATCGATGTCCGGTTGTTCATGAAATCCGTTGGCTACTAGGCAAGCCTTAAGGCGGTCAACGGAACCGTCAAGTTTGTACTCCGTCCGAAGAACCTATTTGGATCCCACAAGATTGGAAGCATGGTCGGATGGAACAAGGGTCCAAGTGTTGTTTTTCATCAAAGCATCATATTCTTCGGACATCGAATTTCTCCAAAGAGGGTGTTTTAAAGCTTGTGTTATAGTTGAAGGCTTGGTGATTGGACCATTTATTGTTGAGTATAGGTGGAACTTAGGGTTATGGTATCGAGGATTTGAATTATAGATACAAGATTGGTGTTGTGGTTCGGTGGCTGTTATGGAATTAGGTGGTTGGGAGTTAGTTGGTAGTTGGTTGTGGAATCAGGTGGTTGGGTATTGTTGTCGGAAGTAGAAGGTGGCGTGAGTGGTTGGGTTTGGGTGTTTGCTAGGGAAACGGTATTGGGTGAGGTGGGAGAAGTAAATGGACCGATTAATGGGCTTGAATTGGGAGTTGGTGTATAGTGTGAGGTTGAGTCGGGATCTTGAGGTGGGCCGGTAGGGGTGTTTGTAGGAAATGGGCAACACGAATATTGTTATTATTGCTAACAGTGGGGTGGGTTATGATTTGAGAATGAATATGTGTGGTAATAATGGGTATAGTGTGAGAGAGAGAGAGAGAGAGAGAGAGAGAGAGAGCGCGCCATTCTATGGCATTTGGTGGTGAGAGTTTTTGTAAGTTCTTCATATGGAAAGTGATTATCAATAAAATTAGCATGTCTAAAAGTGTACATTTTATTAAAAGTAGTATCAAGTGCATAATATTGAAAAGAAGAATAGCTTACAAAAATGCAAGGTTTAGATTTATGATTTAATTTGTGAGGGGATATGGTTATAACCACTGTTTTGAAACCTGGACCGGACCGGCCGGTCAGACGGGACCCGGTCTCATAACCGGGCCAGGTGAGGCATTTGACCCGTTTATGAAAAACCGGCCGGGTTTGGCGGGTGGCGGTCGGCCCGGACCCGGTGACCCGGCGGGTCGACCGGTAGAACCCATTTTTTATTAAATCTAAAATGAAATGTGTATGGTGGGATTCAAACTTGGGTCATTTCCTAGATAGAAGCTTTAATAATTACCTATGAGCCAACCAACCAAGCTTCATTGATGTCTTTATTGATCAAATATATATCATATATATTCAAAAAACAATGTATGAAATATAAATAAACATTAAAGTTTGTTATTATTATTATTTTTTGTTATTATTGGTTTTTATATGTATATGAATTATATATATATATATATATATATATATATTTAAATTATTTATGACGTCATCCGGGTCAAACAACGGTCCGCCCTCCCGGTTCGGTCCGACCTTTGACCCGGTAAGACGTCCGGGTCGACGCCCGGATCGGGTCTGAAAACATTGGTCATATCCAAGGAAAACAAAGGCAACCAAAACTTATAATTGTATAATGCGGTTGTTTGTTAAACAATTTATGATATGGTGAAGTGTTTTGGAGAGTGGGTGTGAGTAACCGATTAATGATATAAGCGGTCGTGGTCAAGGCAAATGGCAAATAGGTGGTTGGCATTTTGGCATATGTAAGAATAGATAAGCTGGTAATTTTTAAGTGAGAGTGATCTTGTCATTCGGCGAATCCGTTATGTTCATGTGTATGTGGGGATAGAGTGAGGTGAGAGATACCCCAAGATTGCAGGTGAGAGGAAAGTTAATGAATTCACTTTCGTTGTCAGAGAATAATTGTTTAATAGTCGTCTGAAAATAATTTTCAACAAGATTTTTGTGACATCATCAATTTTTAAAACCCGAAACCTGAACCGTTCAATTTTTTTTGTATAATTCAGATATTCATTTATTGTTATATTTTAAATATAACATAATGTTATTTAATTTTTATGATTTTAATCACAAGCTTAATTTCATGTAGTTTGTACCTTTGTTGCACCTAAACATAGTCCAAGGACCCTTGGTCCATCGCGATGCGTGACATGCATACGTGTTTCGTTTTTCTTGTTAATCTTTGCAATTACTCTAATTTAAGTCCATTTCAAACGTGTTATGTTTTGTGTTAGTACTTTAGGATGATATTAATCATCCTTAACCATAAATCCTACGTTTCAGCACATATGTTTTAATTAATTAGATGTTTTCAATGGGATTCAACATAATAAAATTATTTTGAGCAATTCAAACGACTTGAAACACCCTTGGATGCAATTCATCTATAAATAGGACTCATGTCCTTTGCATTTCACTTTACACCAACTCACTTCACGAAATTTCTCTGCTTCGCTTATTATTTGGTGATTTCTCACAACTTTGACTCTTAAAAGTAAAACCTTTCGAGTTTTAAGTTTCTTCTTTTATTCTTGTGTTTCATCCTTGGATATGTTTGTGTTATTTTTCTGCATGTATTCATCATATAGAACTTGACGTCGTGTCGAATATAATTTGAAAATGGTGTCTGTTCCCCAAAAACAAGCTCCGCTCGCTTATGCGCCCATTCGGTTAAAGTTTGAATATTTTATACTAGTTTTAGAGCTCGTGTAACACACGAGGTTATCCAAATTATTAAATTACAAGTAAAGAAAATAATTACATAATGTATATGAAAAAATATATTACATTTATGCTTGTATCTTATACTATGTGTATATAAATTGATTTTATATATATCACAAAATGTTTTTTTAAATGAACTTAATAAAAATGCTCGTATAAAAAACGTACCCGAAAACACTCCTTTTATTGGAACTTTCATTATCAGTATCATATATGTATAATAGAATTAATTCAGGAAGAAGACTTCTCTTACAATAGTCATACAATAGTAGTTCTGACCACTCAATCTAAATACTAAAGGAGTGTTACCTTTATCGATATATTTATCAAATTACAACCCATAGAAAAAAATGAGAACATTAAATTATAACGACCGATGTTCTTCAAGAACTATGTTTTTCTGAGCTAAACCATGAAAAATATTTTGATAAGTTTGACAACATAAAAAATAACATGTTAACACATTCAATTTTGTGAATATTTTGCTTCATTTGAGCATAGTTTTACATTACAAGCTTCCCATACAACGTTCTGATCACCATTGAGGGAAAAATTAATGTTGACACAAATGTTTCAAATTTGATACAACTTAGAAGCATTGATAGGCCTGACGGTGGCATGTCGTAAGTGTTCACTATCTATTCTTAAATTTTAATAGTCAAGGAAAATATAGTTAATTTACCAAATCCTGGACCTTTTGATTTTTTTTCCAAAAATGTCAATGAAAATAAATTTGAAACCCAAATCATGTTTAAAATTATAACTTTCATCACTTTGACATTTTCAAGTCAACACTTTGAACCCGTAACAAATTTGACGATAAATTTATTTGTATTCTCAAACTTTTAAAAATACTCAGATTTCTAATTTTAGCCCATAATAAATTATAACCCAAATGTAGTTAACTTGTATCAAATAATCTATTTACCAATTTTTTACTATAAAAACCAAATTTAAGTTCCACAAAACCCGAAACGATCCTTGATAAAAAATACCAAGAAATTAAATATGATAAACTTTGTTATATATGAAAGCAATTGGTATATATTTACTAAATAACCAAAAAATATATAATATAATAAATTAACCAACAAAATAAATTGATAGAATATATTTATAATTTATAAATTTATATGACAATTTACAATAATAACAATAATAATAGATAAATGGGTTGATTTTAAAAAAAAATGGATCAACTTTTAAGCATATATTTATGATTTAATATGTAAAAAATTACTTTGTAAAATGAAAGCATGTTCGAGTTTTGTTTTTATTTATAATATTCAACAATATACATAGTAAAATATGTTAATGATAACATTTAAAATTGTATATTCTTTTCAATATTTAGCAAACATGGTTTGGTGTTAATTGGATTTCACCAAGTATTTTGGAATATATAGTAGAATAATATGTTAATATTTATTTTTATAAAAGTTTTTAAATATAAGATATAAAAGGAAAGTGAATATAGATATATATATATATATTAGGGTCAGTTAAGATATTAGATTTTGAGGGGAAAATGTTGTGAGGTTTAAACATAGACCGACATGTGTCACAATTATTTTACTTTGTCGGGATAGGTAGATTTTTAACTTCTAAAAATTAATTATTTCATCTCCTAAATTCTAATATAATATTTTGCCATTTCGGAACCAAATTTGACATAAGTCGAGTTTGTGTCCGACTAAACACGAATCACTTTCTTAAACTCGTTTTCACACTTTTTTAGGCCAGATTCATATTTTTCTTGAAATGAGTTCGACTTATTAATGTGACTACGAAATATTGTAACAGGGCTCCTATTAAATAATTAAAATTAACCTACTTTTAAGTTTTATGACGAAAAAACTAAAATTCATTTTTAGTGAAATATGTATTTTTTTCTTACAAAAGCTTAAAAACATTAATCCATGAACCGAACCATCTATTTATTTGCTCGTCCTTTCTTTTGCCTTTTATATTCATTGAATCTTGAAATATTTTATATTTATAGGATCTCTCGTTTAACAGCAACTATCCGGTTCACTCGCTTAAGTATTTCTTTTATCTTCTACTAGTTTATCATAGCATGTGAGTTTCATAACCCCTTTTTTCATGCTTTATAAGTATTTATGGAGTAGTATATTACCATATTTTCTCGTTAATTCATGTTCTTTATTTAAAAACTGATTAGCAATTATGTCATGCATGTTAATATATTTCTTTCATATTGTCTATGATGACTATATGTAGGTGAATAATGTACAATGTGTTTATCTCTTTATGGTTGGTATATCAAACATCAAATGTGACATCCTACCTTTTGATAATAATAAATAAAAGAAGTTCCGTTTACTTAAAGGTGTGTTTATATTTAGTTAAGTTAAATAAAATAATAAAGTGTGGACTTGGACAAAGAAGATGGAATAAGGGATGGTGATGGGCCTTAGGTCCATGGGCTTAAGGGTATATAAACCCCTTAAACCTCCCTAAAACCCTAAAACCCTCATTCTTATCTTCTAGCCTCCATAACACACACAGACACTCCCTAATATCACGGCCGAGATCCAAGATTCAGCCAAGCCTAGATCTTATTAGATCTTTGGTTATCAAGCAAGAAACAAGTCCATAGCTATACGAAAAGCTAACCCGTACCTTAAAATACTTCAAGAGGTACGTTTTATGTATAAAGGTTTAGCTTTTAAGAACGGTTTGCCCTAAGACTTGAAACTAAGGCAAATCGGGTATTTTTATATCATAAATATGTAAACTTGATATTAAAAGAGGACCTAATGAACTTACGAGTATGTACGGTGCACATAAAAACCCTAGATCTAGCTAAAGCGAGTTCGAAATCAATAAAGGTATAAACTTTATTGATAAGAAAGCTAGATCTTGGTCTAAGATAGAAAGGAAAATGTTTAAATGGTGATATAATATTAAAATATGAGAATGGATGTTAATACATGTGGTAATAATGATATTAAAAAGCTACAGTGGA
The DNA here is from genome assembly GCF_021521415.1 of Bidens hawaiensis. Classification (NCBI taxonomy): domain Eukaryota; kingdom Viridiplantae; phylum Streptophyta; class Magnoliopsida; order Asterales; family Asteraceae; genus Bidens; species Bidens hawaiensis. Next base: position 103,544 of record NW_027495979.1, read on the forward strand.
AGCATTCGAATAGAAATGTAGTAGAATGGAAGGTTTTGGAGTGAAAAGTATTCGAATTAATAGCATTCGAATAGAAAAGGAAGAAAGGAAGGAAAGAAAGAAGGAAAATACGCAGAAACCTTTTGTTTCGAATGGAGGATCCATTCGAATAGACGTTGATTTGAATAGAAGGATGATTCGAATGGAGGATCCGTTTGAATAGAAGTTTGATTCGAATAGAAGGATGATTCGAGTGTGGGATCCATTCGAATAGAAGTTTGATTCGAATAGAAAGTAAGATTCGAATGGATCCTCCATTCGAATAGAAGTTTGATTCGAATAAAAAGTTTATTAGAATTAAGGATCCATTCGAATAGAAGTTTGATTCGAATAGAAAGTTGATTCGAATGGAGGATCCATTCGAATAGAAGTTTGATTTGAATAGAAATTTGATTCGAATGGAGGATCCGTTCGAACAGAAGGTTAATTCGATTAGAAGGGTTTATCCTTTTAAAATCAAGCATTCGAATAGAAAGTCCATACGAATAGAACGTCTATTCCAATAGAACCTGCCATTCGAATATACAAGCCATTCGAATAGAAATTGTAATTCGATTAGATTAGCCCAGAGTTAGAAATTTCTAATGAATTAACTATCAGCTTAACCCCAGCCAGGGGCTCTGTCCTTTGGACCCCGCTAGGGGCTGCCGCCCCTAGAACCCTGCTGCCAGGGGCGCTTCCCCCGGACCCTGTTCGTTGAGGGTTATATTGAACTAGAAATACGATATGGGTAGTGATAGTTAATTGATACGTGTAATTGTTATACAATTAATCGCGCTCCAATTAAAGAGAGGTATAACTATAAACTCATAAAAAAATAGGATCCAGGTGAGTTTCTAGCCCCATTTCCTTGTTATGTGTTTAGGGATGTGTGCATACTCTATGTGATAAGTTAATACACTTACCTTAAGTGGTAAGTGTATGATATGTTATTGTTTTATGAATGAATGAATGAAAGAATGATATAAGAAAGTACATAAATATAAATAAAAAGAAGATAATGTATGGTTGTGTGGTGATATGCTAAAAGGGTTGCAGAACCTAATAATATATGTGAAGGTTAACAGGTTGCAGACTCTTCTAAATTCTTCATCAAGCTCCTCGGGCATGGTATGCAACTTTGACGGCTCATCTTCTGGGGCATGGTTACAAGAGAAGAAACATCGATCAAACTCTGTTCCTTACAATTGTCGGGAAAGATTTGATTCTGGTTCAGATATGTGGATGACATCATCTTCGGGTCTACAAATGCTGCACTATGTTCTGAATTTGAAGAGGTGATGAAGAAAAGATTTGATATGAGTTTGTTGGGGGGAGATGACGACTTTTCTGGGATTACAAGTTCGTCAGAGTACGACGGGAATTTTGCTGCATCAAGGAAAATATGTCGAAGACATGCTTGCAAAGTTTGAATTTCAAGATTCCAAGAGCGCAACAACTCCTATGGCGGAAAGACCTCTTCTTTCCTCTAATCCTGAAGGGAATTCCATAGATCAAACTTACTATCGGTCAATGATGGATCCCTAATGTATCTTACCGCCAGTCGCCTTGACATCATGTTTGTTATTGTCAATGCGCTCATTTCCAGGCTAATCCTAAACTCTCTCATTTAATTGCTGTTAAACGCATTTCTAGATATCTGAAAGGGCAACCAAAGCTTGGTCTTTGGTATCCCAAGAACTCAGATTTTGATTTATATGCTTTTGCTGATAGTAATTACGGTTTAGATGATATTGACGGGAAATCTACATCGGTTGGATGCCAGTTCTTGGGTGATCGACTCATTTCATGGCAGTGCAAGAAACAACAAACGATGTCCACGTCCACTGCTGAGGCTGAATTTGTTGTTGCATCAGCTTGCTGCTCACAGGTTATCTGGATGCAACATCATTTGCTGGATTACGTTTTGGAATTTCTTGACACCCCAATCGTTTGTGATAGTGATGTTGCTATTTCTATTGTTAAAATATTGTTCAGCATTCAAAAACCAAGCACATTAACATTAAAATTCATTTTATTCGTGACTGTTACGATCGTAAATTGATTCATCTTGAGCAATGTGGCGGACTTATTTACGAAACCGGTCGGAACAGCTAAATTTAATGTGCTTATGGGGTTTCTTAAAACGATTCGTTTCGATGATTGAGTCATTTTGAGGTTAAATTTGTACATAATATTTTCTTTTTCTTTAAATTTTTTGCACAAATTTAGGGAGAGAATAATTAAAATATATTCAAAAGAGTGTGTGTGTGTGTGTGTGTGTTTTATTTAAAAAAGGTTACATTTTTACACTTTCGCTTAAAATGTCGTCAGTTACTTAAGTTTGAAGGGCATATACTTGTATGTGTTTAGTCCTGTCATCTACTTGTAGACATACATGATAGAAATTCACCTAAAGACTGAAAGCAACTGGGGCGATTGTGGTGTGTTTTTAGTTTTAATTCTTTCTCTTAAAATTATGTCGGTTACTCTAAGTTTGAGGGACACGTATCTCTATATATGTTAGGTCATGTTCTCTATCTATAGACATACGGGATAGCCATTTACCTGAGAGCTAAAAGCGACTGGGGCGACTGAGTTTAAAAAAATTGTCTTCTGTAATTCTATGGGAAGTGATATGATTATTCAGTTAAGAGCTTTTTCGAATGTGCCCTCTTATTTTATTACTAGATGTTCCATTAGTAACATTCCTTTGTAGTTTTGATTTTTTATTTTACTTGTGTTTAGTCTTTCCCGATTATAAATCATATAGAAATTTTTGAAATGGATTTTTTTGATTGGTTCATCAATAGTGTTCGGCCAGAATCCCTTTTTGACTCTGGACCATTCATTCTACTATTATTAGTGAGCAAGTTTTAAATATTTTCAAATTAAATTTGATCCAACCTTTAGAAAATAATAGTTAAATTGATTCTATGTGCCTAACGTGTGAAGTTACTAGGCTTAAAAGGCTTTAGAACAGTCATTGATTTGTATGGTAGCTTTCCATGATGCGTAAAAGTTGAAGTGATATAAACTAAAAATGCTAAACTTTCTGTAGAGCGTTATTTTGAAGAAATGTGCATGTCTCCATATATATCTCTCTGAATGATAGACAGAAATGTAATTACCCAGTCATACACGAGCCCGTTAGTGTCTTGAACTCCAAAAATTATTACGTCTTTGTTTTGATAAAAAAAATGTGTGAGTAATATATGTAATATTGAGTTGCTAAATTTCGTTTTTCAGAAGCTTAAAGGGTCAAACTAGAACTACAAGGTTGGAACATTCAAATAAGTTCTAAACACTCTGAATGTAAGGAATGTAAGTCCGGACGGCTTGTAAGTCCAACATTCAACCTTAAAGCTTAAATTTTTTTTATTATCTATAAAAACTATGATCAAGCAATAGGGGGTTGGAGTCAAATTGGGGTGATCTGGGGAAAACCAAATACGCTTTGAGAAGAAATAAGAGGCATCACAGGTTCATGAGTGATGTCTATCTAAGTTGTATGCCTAATTGAATCTAATTCGTATACCAGATGCAATGAAAATCATGTTAAGTTCATTATACCTGCTATCAACATGTCTTTTTATGTCATAATAAAGTTGAGTATGAATCATTGTGAAAGCATCTTAATCAATATGATTCCATGTTCGGATCTTTTCTTTAGAAGTTGCGTTTTTATCGAAACTGAAATCTGATCCCAAAATTTTGTTTAATTACTCTAAGACCAAGTGATAAAGTTATTTTTTTTTTATTTTTATTTCTGTTTTTTTAATCTTTTTTAATTTTACTTATTCTATTTTTACCTCTTTATTACTCTTGTCGAAACGGGTGCTATAAGGGATGGGTTTTAAAACCATGGATCAAGTCCTTGTTGGATATAAAATTGTTTTCAGCCCATATGGCCCATAAATAATTGGTTTGGATTTGATAACCTCCTAGTTCACAATTGGTTCTTGGCCCATTAGGGTTTTCAGTCCAACTTGAAAGTTTTGAAATATTAAAGATATTTGTCTACATTATTGGTCTCATATTTTTCAAATCACTAATCCTCAAACTCTTTCCAAGCCGAAAACCCCTTGAATATGTGCCATTAAACCTTTTAAGTCTTATATTTCAAGCTCTTACGAGATCAACGTTGATTAATAGGTAAATAAAAGTTTGATAAAGGGGTCTCTCGGTTCACAATAAATGATAACTGGACGAAATCGACATATTGTTGTTAAATCTTGTTATGTGTCTGATTAGGATAGAGATTATAATGTTTGCAAGTGTTTGAGGTTGCAGGTTTCAACATCAATGGTGGTTTTGGTGTTTTGGGAGAAGAAAATGCATAATCCAAGGTGAAACCCAAGGGTTTCCCGGCCGAGATCTCCTGGGATCCAAATACCTAGAGTTCTCGGGAAGTTTGACCGAAAAGATGTGGTCAAACAGAGAACTCTTGAGCTTCTCTGAAATATCAAGGGTTCTCGGTTGACTTGTTAACCGAAAACCTACATAGAGTGACCGAGAACTCTTGTTCTCGGTAAATTTGGACAAAGAACTCAGTCTTGGACCGAAAACACATTATTTGTACAGAAAACTCATTTTGGACCGAAAACTTGCTAAAATGGACACTCATTTACATTTAATGACCAATTTTATCTAGAATGGCATTCTTGGTCCATGTTCTTTAGTCTATTTCATATTTTTCCTCCTAATACTGAGTGGTTGTTAAGTTAAATAAATGTTTTATTAACTTGACTCGTTTGTTGCAGTCATGGCCGATCAAGCACCACTGAAGTTTGTAGATACTCACAATATAGCTAGATGCTTATATGATCGACCCCTTGTACACAAAGAATTCAAGTCCATGATTGTGGGGCTCAACACGTGCAGGATTTCTCACGCTATACGAGAAACTCATGTTATTTGCAAGAAGATGGTGACGGAGTTCTGGAACAACGCCTCAATCAATCAACCGGGTGCTGGGGGAGTCGTAAAAATTGATTCTAAGATTCAAAAGAAGCATGTTGTCATTTCAGAGGCCATCATTCATGAAGTTTTACTATTCGGCGATCGACTCAACTATCCTACTGATGTCGTTGCTGAAGTTACACTAAGAATGGGATATGTAAGATCTTACCCTCCACTTATCAAGAAACTGTTCCATCCTTACTGGAGGTTCTTGATTCACACGTTCTTCACATGTGTCTCAGGACGAAAGGGGGGCTTAGACGAGATTAGCCACATTCAGATGTCGGCTCTGGTTGCTTTGATCATGGACTCGAACAATAATTACTCTAAGTTTGTGTTCGATGAGATGATGAGCAATCTCAAGGGGATGAAGAAGGAGATGTTTTTTATGTACCCGAGGATCCTGCAGATGGTTTTTGACTCACACTATTCTGATCTCGTCAAATATGTAGAGATGCTCGATTTGCAATTTATGGGTCCCAACACGTTTGGGTTAATGAAGCAATCAAAAAAGGGGTCGAAAGTTGTATACAAAGGCCTTTATGAACTGGTTAAGTTTGGAAGGTTTGCTGAGATTGAGGCTACTCCTGTCAGTGCCTCGATTGCTGATGAGCATGTGACACCTATTCGGTGGTTCACTACTTAGTATGAAACCATTTCTGATGATGATGAGCCAGAAAGTTCTCCATTACAACACATTGAGATAGAGCACCAAGAACAAGAAACTGTACCTACTGCTGATCAACTAAAATATTTTAAGAAATTTAAAGATCAGCTCCAGTCGACTGCATTGAAAGCTCCTAAATTAGTCATTGCGACACAAGATAAAGATATTCATGAAGAACTAGCCACCGATCTTGTTCCACGAAAGCGAAGAAAGAAGGATCCAAGACCGGGTGTGCTGGTTACTGATACTACAACAAGCCAACGACAAAAACATGAGTCGGAACCAAATGAGACTCATTTTGATACGTCCATCTACTGTTGAAACTCAGACTCAAGAACAGATCTTTGATGACATTGCTCACGAGTTCGAGTTTGAGGCAGATATTTCGTCTGTTGACGAGCCATCGGGATCGTCCAACCCGATTGGTCAACCATAGATGGCTCGGTTATGATCATGAATAAATGGCTCATTTATGAGCAAGAATAGACGGATCGATTATGAGCAAGCATAGATGGCTCGGTTATGAGCAAGCACAGACGACTCGGTCATGAGCTAGCATGTATGGATTTATTTATGGGTAAATTGATAGGCCTGTATATAAATAAGTAAAGAATGAATGAGTAATTATAATGTTGCATGAACGTTTGAAAGATGTGATTTATTTATGAATTGTATTTAATGAAAAGAAAGAAACGTTAGAACTCACTCAGCGTGTAACTGAATTTTATTATGCATGCATGTATTGTTGATGACTTGTCAAGCTTGAGGTGCGTACGAGGCTATTCATATTGAAGATTATTAAGCGAAAGAAGTGATTATGTAAAATGTTTTAGTTTCTATGCAAATTGTATGTACTTCCACTGTAACAAACTGAGTTTTTAAGTAAATCCAACGTCCAAGTAGGGTGTTGGGCTTGGGGCCTTACACTCGGACATCAATTCTTCAAATGTTCCACCTCCATGCCACCCACCAAGTCAACTATGCCCAGCTCACACTGTCCTTGTTAGACCAACATTCCATGTGATATGAGATGAACCCTAATCGTACTTCCCTGGAAATTATCTTTACCCAGCCCAAGATCCCGATCCTCTCAAATGCCGTACCACTAAGCACTACCGAATAGAAAATAACTTCACAGTTCCAAACTAACAAGAAGTAACAATTACATATCCATACCAGCTAAAGTGCAACTAGTTGTAGCAGTAGTTGGGCTTTCATGAAAGCAAGAGGCACCAACATTTCTATGACCATACACACAATCAGTTAATGTGAACCCTAAGCAAATGATCATCTAAATGAGAAACAGTTCACATTACTTGTCACTAACCTCTTTTTTCACTTATATTATCACCAGAACACCTGTTGGTTCCATTTTCTCCAGATTTATCCATAATTAGTACCTCATCCAAGTTCCCTTTGACAACCTAGTCAACCCAAAAATTCATAACCGAAGAAACTTTCGATCACAACAATCACGTATTCAGCTATAACAATAACAAACAAGAACATATCGAAAACAAAGAACATACACAACAATGCACATGTCTAAACTTGATGGTTGTTCTACTTAACACTTTCATGCTCCCAGTCACAGAACCGCTTGCCTTACCCGACCACATATTTGATTTATCCGCAACTCTAAAGAAGTTTCATAGCCATAGTCGAACTCGATACCCGATGAAAAAAAGAAAAATAATCTCAATCGAACAGCATACCCTTCGATCCCAACAATTCAAATTGACCTCGCGACCTTCGATCAAACCCCGCAATCTTCAAGAGTTACGCGGATCTAATCGACTAAAATAGTCAAAACCCATAAACCTTAAAACACCTTGACACTTCACGGTTACAACAAAAAAGTACATACACACACACACACAACTGACAAAAAAAATTGTTTGTTTCTTTTCTACTCCAGAGCCCAACATTTTGGCAAAAAAACAATAATCGTTACTTTATGGTTTTTAATGTTGGTTTTTCCAAAGCAACCCAACAAACAAACAAAATTGTTTGGCATTTAAGGTTTGTAAAGTCGGCGTGTACTCACCTTTTTGAACGATAGTCATAAAAAAGGTATTGGAAAACGCTAATAACGATCTGGAATAGAACTCAGCTCAAGGAATTTTTCAGCTTCAATCAATCGTAACCGCTAACAAACCAAAACCTTAACTGACTTCAATCTTCAAACAGGATAAACCAACCTCTATAAATCTTCTTCGTGCAAACCCGTGTGTTCTATGAGCCGAAGCTCGGATACCACTTGTTAGGAACAAAGTGGCGCATAAGCAAAACAACACACATACATGCAAACTATAAACACACAGAAACGAAAATATAAATACCACACAAGTATTTTAACGTGGTTCGGTCCCCGCAAGGGACCTACATCCACAGACTGCAACTGAGTTTTTTTTTCTTATTAGCACAAAACCATTGTTATATTTACAAACACTAGGATATATATATAATGAAAATTAGGCAACACGATTTAGAAACCAACTCGGGCCCCTAAACAAAACCGGCCCAAAGGCCTTCTGTAACATTCGTCAATATTCAAATGTGAAGGCCGGACCGTTTTAAACTTTTGATATACTTCGATCCGCATTTACTATTGAAAGTATTGAATTAGATGTCACTTATAATACATGTTAATTGTTATGAATTGTTTTTATATTTGGATGTTTACGATGTTATATAACCGATTGGAAACTCTTTTTCATGTATTTTATTCTCAAATTTTATTTTATCAAAGTCCATGAATTTAAGCTGGTCAAAAATCAAAGTTTCTTGTCATTTGTCTTGTTTTGAAGATATTTCATGAACCTAAACATTCATGACTCATTCAATTAATTAACGACCTAATGGCTATAAAAAGAGGTCTCTACCTCTACCCATTCTTTGCCACAATCCCCCATTCACTCAATTTTACTCTAGCTCTCCAATTTGGTTCATTAGCTTACTTTGATTCCTAAAGCGAAACCGAGTTCAAGTTCTTCTCTTGTTTTTTCAAACCCTTGTAATTCATATATTATATTTATATAGTTTCACAAGAAGAACATCGTCCCTATGTCACATCCCTTTGACCATGGGTAATCGTTCATTGTTTTCCTGTTGATTCATTTATTCCGTTCGAGTTCAAGACTTTGTTTTTATTCATAATATGAAAACCAAAATATGACTTTTTCACTTCTTATTCATAAAAATGACTTTTTAAAGTGTTAGGACACAAACCCGACTCAACCCCGGATTAGTTTCTTGCCAAACCGAACCACTAGCTTAGATTCTTTTCTTTTACATAATCATCGGTTCGCTTATTTCTAAACAAATTCTTCGTTAAAAACATGATCTATAATATTTGCGACAAAAATTATTTAGACTATTTTTAGTGAAATATATATTTCTAAATCTCTGTTTTTTTCTTAAAAAAAACACTTGAACTTTAAACCGAATCATCAACCTCTTTGAATATTTTAAAATTTTCAATGAGTCTTCTCTTCAATCTAGAATGTTTCATTTTTTTCTAGGATCACTCGTCTAACCAAAATTCTTCGGTTCACTCGTTCAAGTGCATTCGTCATCTTCAAACTCGCTTAATTTAACAAGTGAGTTTTCATAACCCCTTTTTTTATCTTTTAACAATTTGGGGTGTAGCACGTTGCAGATTTTCATTGTCATTTCATGTTATAAACCAAAATTCACATATGTGTCTTGTATGTAATTGTATCATATCATATTGCTTGTATATTATGTGAATACGTTCTAATTTTTTTAATGTTTTCATTTATGGAAGAGACTCGTACACATACGCATACTCATAGTGGGAGGGTCCGACGGGATGTACCTGCACCGCCTAACTATTCAACTTATGTTGGAACGTATTGTGGTTTACATCTAATACTCCTAGCGGCATGGCGAATGGGGGTTACGTAGTAGATTTGGCTTATGTCAAGCGAACATGAAAATCATGTATTTATTTTGTTTTACTTTATGACTGAGACGTTTCATATTTACTTGTGAATTTTCTACTTTCATATTACATACATATGCAAAACTTTATGACTTCTCACCAACATTATTGCTGACAAAGTATATCATTTTAATTGTGTTATAGGCTGAAGTTTAATTTGAGGATCTAAGACTAGATAGTTGGACCATTAGGTTATTAGAAACATATCATAATGTAATTCAAAGTTCTTTTGTTGTTATTTGATTCATGCCAAATTGTTTACTTGTGATTTAATGAAATGAAATAATTATAATTGTCACATTAGTAGTTTCATGAGCTTGTGAGCAATCTGTACATATTGGCCCTGACATTCCGCCCCAACATATTACGCCCAAGATCGAGGTGTTGCACCTTCACACCCAACAAACACATCTATGTACTACCGAAAGTGTTGAAAACCCTAATTTGACGTCTCCAGGAAGACCTAGCACTGATTATGTGATCGTATGTCAAAAGACCAGACAAAAAATAAGAATAACTCAGTGTTCCTAATCACCTTTAACTAGTTAGGGTGAGTAGGGTGTCAAACCACGAGGAGTAAGTGGTCATTGTTAAGTGTAATTGATTATTAACATTTGTGTAGTAGCAGTTTGGAGTGCTGGTCACACTAGCAACACTTGTAAGTTTGGAATGCAAGTACTCAGAAAGCTGTAAACAATTCAATTAAAAGCAAATCAAACCCGGTTCAAGCATGCAACTAAACAACAATCTCATGTCATTTAACAAATTAGTTATCGATATAAAATATCTGGTTAACTGGATAATTCATTGGTAAACATGCGGCATTGGTAACCAAAGGTTCCATCAACAAATGTAAACACGCGGCATTGGTAACCAAAGGTTCCTTACAAGCGTCACACGATCATGGACAGATGTGTGCTTAGAATTAAGAAAAGTAAAGACACGGCACTGGTAACCAAATGATCCTTGACAGTGTAACACAATCATGGACATATGTATGTTTTATCAACCTAAATTAAACAGCAAACCGTGTGAAACACGTATCACAACAATTGGCAGACCAAACGTTCGGGTTGAAATAAACCTAAACCGACTGAATGCTCAACAATAACAAACATCAATTCTCATAGAATATCAATCAATAACTAAATAGTCCAGTTCTAATACGTGAGAAAATACAAAAAAGTTATAATACTCTACACACTGGGAATGATTCGAGAAGATTGTCGCTCATCATCGTCATTAGATCTTTAATTAAGATGAGAAAAGTCATCAGGATTGATCAAGAGATAATTGGTAGCCCTAGAATTCACCCAAAATCACCTAACAATGGCTGAAAGTCGTGATAATGGTTTAAGGTTCGTCAAATAGAAGATATAGTTCAAAACCCGTTTGTCACATTTTTATGTCAATCGCGTATCGTGATTGTCATAGCCTCATGATGTCGCTGTTGCTTTAGTTTTCTCATTCACATTCTTCCCTAATCCTTCTTAACCATCCATATATAGTTCCTTATGGTTCCGTCTTCTTGAGACTTGCTTATTCTTCATTTGGATGATTCTGAATTAACTCATTTAAGCTCTGAACACCTACAATCATAAAAGAACACAAAGTAATTGTGTTCGCTATATCTAAAAAATTAAAATACATGAAATAGCACATATATAAACATGATTTATACCCTACCATCATTATGTCCTTGGAAAGGTGCAAGTCAACAAAATGTTGTATGACCCGCTCATCCCAAACTCAATTTGGGTATGCCTTTTCTCATCCCCCTCACAATGAAGGTTTCCGTGGTTCTTACCTGAGTTGTCATCCAACTCCTCTTGATGTGCCCAAACCATCTCTACCTACTATTTCTTACCTTATCCGAGATACATGCCACTCCTAAATTATGTCAAAAGGCTTATTTTCTTATTCGTCTCATTCTTGTATGTCCACACATCCACCTCAACATCCTCATCGCTGCTACCTTTATCTTTCATGCTTGAGTCACCTTGATGGCCCAACAATCAGCTCTATATAACATAGTTGGTCTAACTACCATGTACCCAATAAAATATTCCTTTTAATTTTGTAGGAAACCTTTTGTCATATGAAGTGTTAAAAGTAGTTATATAATTTATTAACTAAAATATGCTAATCTAGACAATAAGTAATAATGCAAGACTCTTAATTTTACTAAAACTACTAACCGGCAAGTGAACCAGTCAACTATAGTATAGCTAAGTAAGTTTGGATATCGAACTCACTGACTCTTTTTATTACGTAAACTAGCTAAAATAGACTCAACTACAGGCACAAATATTTATTTATTCTTAAAAGGGGGGTTTTACTAAAAAGCTAAATTTTTACTAATTAAAACTAACTAATAAAACTAGACACGACTTAACTTAGGATTCAGACTGAATTCAATCAATGACAAGTAACCACCTAGGCTAGAATCCCTAGTGCATCAATTATCAAATGGTAGGAAAATGCTACGTTATGGAACCAGGATTGTAAACTATTCACTTATGGAAAAACCAAACAGGACCATCGACCTTTCTCAAGAAGACACCTATGGAACCCTGATAAGCTATTAAAATGACCGGTTTAATTATAATCTCTTACGATCTCTAATTTATTTTATGACAAATACCTTTATACGAAATTCTACCTTACAACGCGGAAATCAAAGGTAGTTCAATGAACTCACTCGACTAGATAGACAAAGATGATAAACCAAACCTAGACGGACTCCTTACAGAGAACTGAATCTAGAAACTTAACCAACCAAGACCTATCACATAATCTATCACCTCACAGCTATTTAGATTAACAACACACTTAGATCTAATTGATTAATAATTATTGTTTCTATTGTTTTAATGCATATCAACCACAAACTAGTCAAAAACACATAGTAGATGACCTAACTGAATCTTATCATATGACAGACAATCACCAAAGACTCTGTGAAACAATAATACTCCTCAAACAATCCTAAGCACACATATGCATAGAATGAAAATCAATAAACTTCTTACTTAATCATAAACTATAAACGTAAATAAAATCCAAACCAAAATCCAAATCAACAAGGTTCATCATAAGCCTAGACGATCTAAGAGTTTAGCCAACAATCATAGTTAAGAACAAAAGAAAATAAATAGATTCGAATGATAAATTCATGATTTTTTAATTTAGTTACTACAAAGCGATTACAATAAAGTGGCAGACAAACGGGCAACAAGCTACGTCACAACCCCCTTTTGAATAGCAAAACCAATCCTACTAAACTAAAAACGAAGCTTTGTGACCTAGGAGTTGAAGAGGTTCCGTGTATGACACGCTGAACCCTACTCAAAAAATTCACAGCCCCTGGGCCAGAAAACCAAATGTATCAAATGCAAATGGGAGAAAGACATGTTGATTATCTAAACAAGCTTTCTCGTGTTTAACAACTTTGCACGATTCAACCTTCATGATGAAAATAATAAATTCAAACCGAATAATAATATTTTTTAAATGAGTAGGTGTTGAGCCCCAACGTTCTCTGCTCGAACCAACCGCTTTCTCTTCCTTGCGACTCTTCAAAAACCTCCAATAATAATATTATGCGGTCGTCCCACTTTTTGTTTTCATCCCTTACGTATGGTTCTTTTCCCCAATCAGCCGACCTCTAATAAAATTAATTGCCTTCACATTATATAATCTGACCTCCTTATGGCACCGACTTCCCAATCAACTTTATGAGCCTAAATCCTCTTATTGGACTATTAGTTACCGAAACCCATGTAAAGCCCAGTTAATTGGTTGACCATCGGTTTTCATATATGATTTGCCTCACATGCTTCTTTTTTTAAAAACTTTTCATATGGTTCTTTTCTACTTCCATCTCCATTTATTAAACTCAAGAGTCTTTTGGTTTATTTTGTTTCCAGAGACATTAAAAATTATCTATAGTATACTATAATAAATATAGGCACCCTTTCAACTTCTTGGAAGACGCCGTAATATTTATTACTTCTCACCGTCGGCGACTTGATTTATATCGGTTACGATTTTCTTCCGGCGACTCCTTGCTCCTTTAAGAACCGACGCCTTTAATTGAACAATTTAATGCATCCATTGAATCCTTGTTTTCCTTTTAATAATTCCCGATGTCAGTTTTAAAAAAATCGCACCCTAAAACTAGAAAAATGGAAGAGGAATCCTCTCTCTAATTCAACAAATGGAAATGAAATCATCTCTCTAACTAAACAATAACAAATTGAATTGTATGTTGCTTCAGCAACCTGTCTCTCTCGTTCGTCTTGGATCATCGGTTCTACTATCCTCCAAGCGATTCCAGTTAGTGATTAGCATGCAATTGTCGTATGTGTTCACGTGTTCCACTCAATTCATGATACGTGGATGCTTATGAATAATTGTCTCAACCTTGCACGTCATATGTTCGACAAAATGCCCAAAAGAGATTCTGTATCATGAAACGCCAATATTACCTCTTTAAGTAATTTGTTTTATTAGATCAATTTTTGTTTTGGTTCAATCTAATTTCTTCTAATTTTCAATTATATAGTTATTATCATTTCCAAATCTTTATAAACAACCAATAGGTGTATATTTTTTCTAGAGAGAGCTGTCGGTAAGTTTTATGGGCAAAATGGTCTGACTTTAAGGCCAAGAATGTTATATTTGCTTCAACGGTAAAATGACCCAAAGATAAGGCTACAAATGTTATATTTTATTTACTTTAATGATATAATGGCCCAAAGTTAAGGCCAAAAATGTTATATTAGTGGCTCACAACTCTTTTATCTCCACTGTTAAAGCCTACTGGTAAGTTTTAGTAGCAAAATGGTCCAAGTTTAACGCTAAAAATGATATATTTGCTTAAAGGGTAAAATGGTCCAAAGTTGAAGGCCAAAAATGTTATATTTAATTACATCTATTCAAGTTTTGAGTTGCAGTTTTGTGAGTAAGGTTGTGTGAATTGCCCTTTGTTTAGATGGGTAAAGATTCAGAACATATTGTTGATTGCACTTCTCCTTATTATTGTGAAAGGAATGACACTAAAGTTTGGTCAATTTACATGCCTACCGTTTTCATCATATGTTGTGTTTTCATACTTGATAAGCCATTTCTTTATATAATGATTACAATTTTTTTATTTGTAGGCACTTCTCGAGTACAAAAGACATAAGGTCCAGATTGGTGAGCTTGAATTCCCTCTTGCAACTGTCTTCCCAGAGGCCCGTAACATTGTTTATCCCTTCACTTTTGCCGGTAAAGTTCGTCCTAAAGTACACACCATGTTCACAGAAAGATAAGTGATCCCAGGTTTACTCTAAGATTGATGATTATTTACATATAAAGAATAGTTATAAGTCTGTCATCTCTTGAATCAGCTCCGCATCACAAAGTTCTAATGACTATTAATAATTATGTGATATCAGCCATTATCCGCAACTCAAACTACATGTGAGGAAGGTAAGAGGTGGTTTCAAGGTACTGCATATGCGGTTCGCCAGTTTCATTGGCTGGTTGAGGTACCCAAACGTTGACTTTGGTCAAATTAACATATTATTAAGAACACATAATATTATTAATAACTTTTGAGTGTATAGGATGCAAGAAGCAAGGATATTGAGGATGTTCTCATTATATCTGGTGATCACTTGTATAGAATGGATTATATGGACTTTCTTCAGGTGAAAATATTATAACCGTAAACAAGTTTTATATTAATTATAGTTTTGATTTACAAATTAACATATTAAATCTTCATTTTTGTTGTAGAGTCACAAACAAAGTGGTGCAGATATCACAATTTCTTGTCTACCCATGGATGACAGGTTATTTCTGTTTGTTTTCTTCACAACATGCTCACTGACGATACAAAAGACCAAAATACCCTCATGTACATTGGTCAAAACGTTAACACCATTTGGTCAAAAGGATGTAATGTGTTACAACTTTTTAACTAAAGGACATTTTTTTAGTTAACTTAGTTAAATGGCACAACCTACAATTTGGAGTAATCTTAAAGAACGAAAAATGTAATGCGCTCATATTTATTTTTAACATTACTTACGTGTGATAGTTGGGCCTCGGATTTTGGATTGATGAAGATTGATGGGAAAGGGAGAGTTCTTTCATTTAGTGAAAATCCTAAAAGGAACGGGTTAAAAGCAATAGTAAATTAGTAGATATTTAAAATGATATGATAAAAACGATTAAATTGTTTATACGGTTTAATTTATGCTTCAGACAGTGGATACAACGGTTTTGGGATTGTTTAAAGAAGAGGCTGAAAAGAAGCCGTATATTTCCTCCATGGGAGTATATATTTTCAAGAAAGAGATCCTTCTAAATCTTTTGAGGTACATGACACATTTTCCCCGTTTTTTATGACATTTTAAAGATGATGAATGTGTTGATTATGATTACAGAAACAATATTGATACAGATATGATCTAAATCTTTGAATAAATTGATTTAATAGGTTGTATGCGTAAAAATAGACTTCGAGCCATGCAGGGTTGGTATGCTCAACGACTTTCAGGTTTCGGTGAGGTTAGTGAACCAATCATTGAGTTGATTCAGGGGCATACTTATGTCATTTTACAACTCTACAATGATAATATTCAAGATTAATCACGAAATACTTAACACAATAATTAATAGGCTTGTAAATTAAGCGAATGAACACGAATAAAGCATGTTGGTTTTTGTTCGTTTAACTTTAAACGAACAAACAATTGAGCACACACATTTAAACGGACGAGATTTTCTAGATCACCTTTATTAGTATTAAATGATTAAATATATATCTTTAAAATATAAAGAAGTGAACAAAGGTATATGTATGTGGCACACCCGAAGCCGAGACCCGTTTGACGCATTATTGGTCAATTATATCTTGTGTTATAGACTGAAACAAAATTGATATTTTGCTACTGTTATTAGTATTTTTACTTTTGCTCTCATCTCCCTAGACCCTACTCTACAAATGGGATTTTACTGGGTACAGTTGTTTGTTTGTTTGTCTGTCTGTCTCTTATCTTTCTTTCAAAGCTGCCTAATTAGTTCTGCTATCATGTTAGGATTCTAGAGATAAGCAAAAGTTGTGTTATGTTGATGCAGAAGCAATCTGATCTTTTGCTGAATGCTGATGATCTGGATGCTATGTGGGTTTGCTCGAGAGAAAATTGTGTTATTGATGATGCCACCGGTGCAGAGAAGGTATTCACCTCATCAAAATGTCACATATATAGTCTTCCTCTTTTGTGTTTTTGGATCTAATATCACTTTTCATGCAAATAATGAATGATTATTTGATTGGCTAATACAGCTCAGATTTACTTGATGTATTTAATTTCTTTATAATATCTTACCATCTTAGTTTCTGTGCTTCTTGTTTCATCATCCAATGGTGATGCTGATATCTTTCTTTCTGTTATGATACATATAGGCACCTTTTCACATTCTTTATAATACCTTTTTTTGTTAGACCTACAACTTTTGGACTTGGAATTATCAAAGTCAATTATGAGTACAAACAACAGTTCCAAAGAACAAAGTATTTCATATGTTAGAAAAAGAATCACTAATCGTGTATATGTATGTGTTTAGCTTTTGAAATATAAAGTTAACTTCCAGAACTTTGGGATATTTGCAGGGTGTTGAGAAGCTGTAGGCTGCCAAACGAGCGTAGCAATGTCATGCTTTTAGGTTTAGTTTCGAACCCATATCATGTCGTGCGATTTGAGGTGTTTGACAACCGCTTAGTAGGTATTATGGGTCAGAATAGTTGAACAAATAGCTCTAAAGAGTAGCGATGGTGGCTGCCAGAACAGTATTTTAAATGGGACAACAAGTTCGAGTGTTTTGGGCTCAGCCTCGGGGCCGAATGGAGGTGCATGGGCTGACTATTCATAGCTGACCAGCAAGAAGGACCAGCTGAAGATCAAAACCTTGAGTTTGAATAACAAGCACGCTTATTTAGTTGCTTTGTTGTATGCTATCAAATAACTAAAAAATTGTTGGATTAAAGCAATTCTAATTGTGTAATTATATGCTTTTGATGGTATAAATTTGTGCAGAATTTGGTTACTCACGTATATCTTTTGGCCCGTTACATCATAATTAAGCACATTTCTGGAAATCACTAGAGTCATATTTCATTGCAAATTTCTTCCCCGTTGTTTGTTAAAATATGTTATTTCAGGCCAAACTCCTACCGGCCGAATCCCCGTTGCATGAATAAGGAAACTAATATAGAAGTTGTATATAATATATCATGAGATGCTTAATAAATAACATAAATGAGTCCACAATGAACCTTACATACCTAGCTAATTCACAGTGAGTCTCCGCTGCAACGTGTAGGCACACTTGCTAGTCCATTATAATTAGTGTTATATCTTTTCTTTTTGTTTTGACATTAATTACGTATAACAACAATCATACAAATAGATTGACATTTAAATTATTTAATATCTACTGATGACGGGGTAGTCCAAAGTCTGGTAAAATGACTTTCACACATTAACGCTAAAGGTTAAATGGTTAAAAGGTTCGTTTACCGCCAATACAAGTACATGAACAGTAAAAAGCATGAACGGTAACGCATCACATCACTGTTCACTTGTCTTTCTGCCGTAAAAAGGACACATGCTCAGAAAGAATGCTATTAACCACAGGTCAATACCCTCCCATGCCTAAAAGGTCAGCCCTCTACCACAAACAAGAGATTCACTAGTTTAACTATTGGACAAAAGCCTTACATTCCTTCCCTATAAAAGGAATGTAACTCAGTCATTAGAGGACACGACAGATCTGGGAGTGTAACTTACACACTCTGATCTTCTCTTCTTCCTTGAGAACTTGCCCTTTGCATGTTTCTTTCTTACTTCACTAAGAGCTTACATCTAAAAACCCGCTCATCTCGGTCTTGGATCCTTAGTGAATCATAACAAATAACAACTAAACTAGTGAACCTCTCTCTACGTTTTGCAAACATAGAGGGACCCGACGACCTGCGTTAGGCTAACCGGAACCCTTGAAGCCTGTTAGCCTAATCGGTCTATTCACTATCATTGGTCTTATAATTGTTGTAACAGCATCTACAAATAAAGAAAACAAACTGATTATATATAATATAACTAAGAATAAACGATAAGGCAGTTTTTTCTTTAGAGTAATATGTTTTCACTTCTCCGTCTCAACTTTAATATGCATATTTAATTATAGCTTCTTGTCTCATGAAATCAATAAAGTCTAAATATGAGCCATTAACGAGTATAATAAATTAAATCTAGTTCATGAAAAGTGTAGGAAATATTTATTTTATAATATCTATATTTTAGATCATATCATCATACAACATTCGTAAGGCTTCTCTTCACTTACACCAATCTCCCTGAACACGATGAACTACACGACTATCAATATCCTTGTCACTCTAGATAAACAATCATAAATACTTGAACCGGATTATATGTGGACCAACTAGGCCTTCAATACTGATTTGGGTATCCCCTCAACGCTTACACCACTGAAGTTACAGTAAAGGTACTCGGTTTTAGAATGACATATCTTTAAACATTTGCGCTCTAATGTTTCTTGCCATCCTCTAGTCTCATCCAACCTCATTTTACACTCCGCTACTAGCACAATATCATCGGCAAAAAGCATGCACCAAGAGATTGCCTCCTGGCTTGATTTTGACAACTCATTTAATACTAACGCAAACAAAAACGAGTCATCACGAATCCTTGTTGAAGGTTCACCTCTAGCGATAAAAAGTTTGTATCCCCCACCAGCAATCAAATGCTTGTTTTAGAACTAGCATACGTATCCCTAATAGCACCTGTTAACTTGCTAGGAATCCCTCTCTTCTCAAGACTATCCAAAATGACTCGTTCTTGCACACTATTGTAACTATTGTATGTGTTTTCAAGGTCAATAAACAATATATGCTTCTTCTCTTTATACATAACACATAAAGTTTATGGTTTGAATTGTTACATAAAAGTATTATTGGTAAATTAAATTATGTTCATCACACCATAGTTAAAACCTTAATATAACATTATAATCTGGTTAGAACTTAGAATGTGGTAACTTCCATGGGCAAAAATTTTATAATGTGGAAAAGCAAATCAATATGCTCCATAAATAATGTTATCATTTCACTGCAATAATTATAAAGAAAAGGCAGAAAGAAAAGACAAGAAAACAAATAATATGATCCAATGTAACACATGCTATCATAACTGAATTAATGTAAGTATGTAACCACAACAATCATTACAATTAGCGCCTGGTTACATGTCCCTCACACAAACACACAATATGCTATGTTTATTGATTACTAACGACCATAGAAAACTAATCCCGCCATTTCATAAATTAAAATACTGATAAATGAATATTCAGCCTTCAGGTACATGAGACATAAGCTGATTAATACACTAAGTTTTTAAATAATTTATAATTTTTAACGCATATGGTACATCTAATAAGACATGTAAGATAAGGACAAACTTGTCTATCATAAAATATACTTAAAAATAATTACAATACTTCTCTCTCTACTTATAGTTTTGTAAATTTATAAAATAGTTTCAACTTTAACCCATCATCTTTACTCATATATTCCTTTTACTTTTAATTTTAAACCAACTTTTCACCAACGATTTTTAAATGACCATAACTTTTTCGTACGTTAATACTTTTTAAAGAAAAATTACACTATAAAAATGAGCATTAATATTGTTTTTCATTTGAGTTTGGTATTGCTATATTTTTTTGCAATTAAAAAAATTTAACACGTAACCTATAGGTGTTTTCTTAATTCGGTTTTGTCGGTTTTTAAGTTAAACAGTGAGCCAAACCGCCAGTAACATTTGTTGTCGTTGAAGACCAAAACACACTGTTGAAAATTTAATCTGAATCGTTACTAATGGTTTAGTTTAACGGATGGAGCTTTAATTATAAATCTATCATCCGGTCAGGTTTTATATGGTCGGTTTTCGATATAAACTGCATACTAACTATTTGCTATGGTTTACAAATTTAGAAACCCCGTTACCAAAAGTTAAAGGAAACACCCAACCATGAAACCAAACCGATTATTCGTAATTTGAACGGTTTCAAAATTTCAAACTAACTATAAACATTTATAATTGTTACGTGATTATTATGATTCAGTGTTACCCGCTGCATCGCACGGGCACCCGTCTAATATACAATTAAATGTGGCATATCCCACATTAATATACATAACACGTTGGACTCCATTGAATAGCTTACTTAAAAGTAGTTAGATGCTTAGATATAAGGAAACCAAATAATCATACTTTATTTATTTTCAAACATGATGAATGTGACCAATTCAACAATCCCCTTGAAATCCGGTCATTCTACAATCTACACATCAAAATTCCCAACTGACTGGACTTGATCTCCAAGGTCCACTATTTCTTATACCTTGTATTAAACCATTTCCGTCGTTCAAATATTGGTTAAATTATTGATAAATAATGTATATTATAACTAGAATTTTTTTAATTAAAAAAGCAAGGGGTTGCGTATTATTTCTGCCGACACACAATAAATCTATGAAGATTTAAAATATAAATATTTAATTTAAAAGAAGTGAGCAAAAAAAAGATTCGGTGGGTGAAATCTCTTTCTCAGTGATTTATTAATTAAATAATTGAATGTATACGTGAAATCCAAACAAATTTCACATCAAAAACATTTTTTTCAATAAAAAGTATTTATTAATATCATAATCAAAAAGATATGATTATAAAAGGGACAAAATGTCATATACGTTGAGACTAAAATCAACGACCAATAACTACCATTAAGACTGAGGGGTGTGGGGCTTCAACGGGGGCGCTAGAGCCCCTCCGCTCGCGCCCCCAGGCGCTAACACCACACCACCAGGGCGCTAGCGGGAGCGCTAACGCGAAAAACAATGCAGGCGTGAGCCGGTTAGCGGGGGAAGAGGGAGGGCTGCACAACTTTTGATGGTTTTTTGACCGTTGGAAGCCGAACAAAAAAAAAAAAATATTTTTCCTATATAATTATACCCCATTTCACCCATTTTTATACCAAAACTTCAAACCTTCACCCAAAATCAATTCATCTTCTCAACTTTTTTTTAAAAAAATGGCTGGAAATTGGTTCACAAACCTTGATTCAGATTATCTTGACGATGATTTATGGTCGTCACCGCACCAACCGATGTTTTATTCGGAGCCGCAAGAATCATCCGGCTTTCAACCATCCAACACACAACCGTCTCCTAACTTTGTTGTTCCGGAGACACAAGAATCACACGGTGAAGCTACGGGACCAAAAAGACGCGTCCACCGGAAAAAACAAGTTGCAACGGACGGGTCGGGACCGGCTTCGACTCCGAGGACGAAACGGAAAGCCACTCCGTGGTCATCGGATGAGAAGGAAGCCTTGTCGGGCTTGGATAGTCATTTATGAGGATCGGTGTTGCGGTAATTGTTTTAACGTTTTTAAAAATGATTTTTAATAAAAAGTTAAATAAAAAAGTTAAATGCAAATATAATTTATTTAGTCATTTTGCAGCCGACTACCAAAAGAGCAAGATTTTTTGGACAAAGGTTAGGGAGACGTTCTACATGCTCGTTGGGAGTACAGAGCGTAACGTCGATATGATTTCGGGTCGGTGGTCCGAAATCATAAAATTTGTCGGCTTTTTTACTAATCTTTTCAACAGGAACAGCGGTCGTATGAGACCAAGTGGCAGTGATGATTTGGCGGTTTACAATTTCACGGTCGAAGAGTGGAAGCAGGAGTGTTTGTGGAGGTATGGGATGGTGAAGACGTGGGACGATTTAAAGTTGTGGGAGAGGTTGAAAAGGTGTTCCAAGTGGGTTGAGCTGGTGGCGCCGGACTTTGATGCGGAAGTAAGGCCGAAACGGACTAAAACTAGTTCGTCTGGAGCGTATAGCACTTCAACCGGGTCGGATTGCCGCGTTGGATTCGACCTAAACATTGCGGAGGAGGAAACGTCTTCACCACCGAGGAGGTGGCCATTGGGAAGGGACGCCAAGAGGAAAAAACCGGCTGAGGGGGAAGCCGTAAACATCGCCAATCTTGTTGAATCCCTCAATAAATTCAACAAAACCATGGAGGTGGTCTCTTATGACAAAAAGGAAAAAAGTCGAATGAGAGATTTGGACTTTCTTACTAGAGACTTCAGTAACCTAAATCCGGTCGATCAAATGCTAATGGAAAAGCAAAAGGAACGTATCCGAAAGAGGTTGATCGAAGAAGACCAAGCCGAAGAATAAGAAGAATGTTTTTTTTAGTACTTTAATTTTTATTTTATTTTTAAATATTAATGTGTTTTTTTATTAATGTGTGTTTTTTTAATAATTTATGAGTTTTTTTTAATAATACGTTGTTTGAATATATTTATAAAAAAAATAAAAAAAATTCGCTGGAGCCCCTGCTGGAGCCCCTCCACACCAGGGCCAGGGGCTCCAACGGGGGCTCCAACACCCCCCTTATCCAGTTTCTCTCTCTGCCACACGTCATAATATTATTGGTTGGAGCCCCCATTAAAGCCCCCCACACCCCTCAGCCTAACGGCAGAAACATGGGGGGATATTTAATTTCCATTTTAATATAATATGATACTTTAATTGCATGACCGTTTTTACTAAAATATTATTTATTCTTACTTTTTGTCAGGAAAGTCCAAAGAATGAAATTCTTGCAAGGGCGGCAAGTAATGTTTAACGAAGTAACTTATGAAGGTGGTCAGGGTCGTTTGTTCAGCTTGGCCAAGTAGGCCTTGGTTGAATGAATAGTTTGAGTGAATGTAAACCACCCCACCTTAATACTTCAAATCGAGTTGTGTTTTATAAAATAGTTGTTTACTTCTCTTTAAATTATTGATTTGATTGTTGTAAATATTTATAAGCACCGGTATAGAACAGTTCATTTTAAAACGGCTAAATGGGGTTTACATAACGGTTTGAAAACCGTTATAAACGTCGCGTTGCAAAATGTATTTAAAACGGTTTACAAACCGGTGTAAATGGTATCTATAAACATTTCAAAACGGTGTAAAATGGTACACAAAAACAACTCTTCAAAAACTAGTGTAAAATGGTACACAAAAATAACGCTTCTTTGTAATAAAAAAATACTGAAAGATTGTTGTAAAATTTTATTAAAAAACAACGCAAACAACGCTTCTACACATTTGTTTTTTTTAATTAAATTTATATTTCCAGTAAACAACACATTGTAGTAACCAAAAGCCTCAGTTTATATACATAAATCATCTTGCATTTATACAAAACTAGTTTGACCTATATATAAAATCTAAGCAAATATACGTACAATACTATTTCTACTTCTTTGCATTTGTTCAAAACGTTTCTAGGATAACGACCTTAAAATCTTCAAAATCGCATTTGCATATTCTTCAACAATTTGAGCAAGACACCTTAGTTTCTTCCCTTCTTCTAATAACACTATGTCCATTTTCAGTCTAGCTAAAGATAAAAACAACACATATCAATTTCACCAAACTTAAGAAGATTAGAATATCCATCAAAATAAAGAAACCTTTATAACATATGTGAAAATGAATCACTTAGCCGATTACATGACATTACGACTTTATTAAATTAGGTTTTGGTTCAAGCATTATATCAAACAATTAGTGTGAATTTTTGAAATTTATCAAAACAAATAATGTTGATCACTAACATCTCCTTTACATGGTGTAACAATATATAATCCTCATTTAAGCTATTTATCAAAAACTTGGTGTGCATTATGTTTTCCTTTAATTTTATGCTTCTTTCATTCTCAAATAACCCCAAAAACAATATATCACTCTCTTTTTTTTAAATAGTTATCTAAGCGAATAAAACATCAAAAAGTGAAGGAACAAGATACACACCTAAAGTGAATTGTTACAGAAAAAGCTTATTCCTTTAATCACGAAACGGATATGTAACTACGTAAATAAATCAGAGACATCAAACAATCAACAAGCTCCAAGCTCACCATAATGATGACCTTAGCTAGACATGTGCAATATTCCAATCAGTAAACATAAGTATAGAATAAACAAATCCTTACTGAACTTATATAAAGTAAACTTAGATCTGCAACTTAATATAACAAATCAAGCGTCATAAACCCTAACTAGTATTATAAATACAATCAGCGAAGTATACCTCATTTAAATTTCGATAAACGCGTATGCAATTTGAAGAGTAAATTGAGAAAGATAGTGTATTTGAGAAAGCCATATTTAGAGGTTAAAGAGGGAAGATAAAATTAATGAAAATGTTCAAATGAGAGAAATTAAAACACTATACATAGGAGGGAGGGAACCTCAGTATCTTACACAACGTTAGTTTTCAATAAACAACGCTACTTACAATATTATTCAATGGTGGGAGGGAACCTCAAAACTTTAAACAACGCTAGCGTTCAATAAACAAAGCTACTTTACAGTAAGTTCAATAAACACTACTTTTCTTCTTATCTACAACAGTGAGATAATTGTAAAACTTTATACAACACTAGTTTTCAATAAACAACACTACTTTTTAATAAGATCAATAAACAACGCTAGTTTCTTCTTATTTACAACAGTATTCAGTTCTGGAGGAAACCTCAACATTTTAACAACGCTAGTTATCAATAAGTTTAATAAACAACGCTAGTTTCTTCTTATTACAATGGGTTTAGAAAATTGTTCTTTTTAGAACGGTAGATTACATCTTTTTCAACGGTTGACCTTCATACCGTTTTAAAACATTTTTATAACCGGTGTTAATAAAGGTTTTTTATTAGTGATGGCATGAAAATGGGTTTGTTCATCTTCTGTACCGACTAACCCAAAACCTCAAAACATTTGTGATGGTTGTTAGGGATGGGGGTACATTTGGTTGTATTACAAATAAAATCACACCTATTATCGATGATCTGGTCTTTAAATTTTCATAACTGATAAGTTTGGATAATCACCTAGCGAATGGTTAAGTATCAACTTTGGAGTAGGTGGTTTCGACTTAATATAAATTAATGAATACAACTATATTTTAAATCAAATAAAAAAGAAAATTTTGTTTTAAATAATTTCCAACTATGCACTATAGGCAAATAACAGTCACAACTTTACATTTGCCTTTGGTTGTCTCAGTTAAATGTGCATTTGTTTTTAATGGTATGCAACTAAAGGATGGTTAACTCCGTAGTTTTATGCTGGGGTGGCACCTCCATCGTCCCCATTATAATCCAATCTGCACATTATTTTCCTCCTTCGGCGACATTGGTTTTCTTCGACGACATTCTCAGATCTGAGAACATATAAACGACAACCACTACAACTCATCTTCCACCGCTGCCGCATCACCCCCGCCACCGATAACCTGCAAAATGGCCTACCACCATCTTCGTTGTCTCTCTCTTTAACAATATGGTAAAAACCTCGGTCTTAACCAAATGAATTGATCCCCTTTTTGCATCGATCTGGAAAATAAGGGTTAAATCTAAAACCCCCCGACATTCGAAAGCCCCAGGCATTTGAAACCCCCAACGTTTAAAATGATGGTGTGTTTAGATTCAAGCAATCACCAGCGAATCAACCTAACCATAATCAATACGAATCTAGGATTTGGCTACGTGTTTTTTTTTTGGGAAATCATAGGTTGCGTGTGAATGGGGTTGTAGGTGATGGCGGTGAAGGTAACAGAGAATTTGGGCAAAAAGTGAATAGTCGGAGATGATGGGGTGTGCCACCTCAACATAAGACTATCAAAGCTAACCATACGTTAGTCGCAAACCGTTAAAAAATACATCTTTAATTGTGACTGTCACGAGCCTAATGCTAAGTTAAAACTGTTATTTAGCAATATGATATAGTTAGAATTATTTATAACCACTTCTCAATAAAAAAAAATAGCAATTCAAAATCTAAAATTTAGTTTCATGTAACTTTAGTGGTGTAAACCTACCCATTGATACAACTATAACTTCAAAATTCCGTACCGATTTACACATAAATTCAAAGCTTCTTTGTCATATGTACAATTGTACAAAACTTCATAATCCTTGAGACGTATGTCTCATTTTGTAATTTGATTGGATGTACTCATTCTTCAAATTTCAAAAATAATTTGGATAAACAAGTTTGCTCAAGAAATAAATGGTATTTTTCTCATTTTCCTTCTCTCAAGAAAAAAACAAAAAAAATGACTAGTTGCCCATGTTCTTTTAGTGTCAACTTTATTTATGAAGTTAAAAAAACCATTACGCCAATTTAAATAATATGGACCCAAACATGACAAATTGAACATGGCAAACGTGGACTTGAAAGCAACAATGCTCATAAAATCCTCAATAAAAACCGTACTTTTGGACCCCTAAAATAAGCAAGAAGAATTAGGTACACTTGTGGCATAGCAACAAGTAGCAATGGCTACCAATTCTTCTCTTCTTCTCTTCTTTTGTCTTCTATCCTTTTTCACATTATCCTTCGCAATAAGACCAAATCATTTCAACTTAACGACTGTCGCCACCCACTGGTCCTCGGCTGTCGCCACCTGGTATGGCAGTCCCGATGGTGCTGGAAGTGACGGTAAGCATACCGCGCAATAAACATTTAATATTAAGGAATTCGACGTCGTAATTTAGATAAAAAAATCTTACTTTTCATATGTACCCTTAATAAAATTTTAATGCAAGATTAATTTTGTAACAACAATGCAGGAGGTTCATGTGGGTATGGAAATTCAGTGTCACAAGCACCATTTTCTTCCATGGTAACCGGAATAGGTCCCATCGCTTTACAACGCAGGAAAAGAATGTGGGGCTTGTTATGAGGTACCCTAGTGGACCCCACATTTTACAAAATTTTTAATACTTTTATTATCACTTGGAACGTGCTTATTTACTTGCTTTAGTTGTATCATATCATCGTAGGTGAAATGCACTAGACACCCATCATGCTCGCGCAAGCCAGCTCGGGTTGTCATCACCGATTTTTGCCCGGGAGGTCCATGCGCCTCGGATCATGCACATTTTGATCTTAGCGGGACGGCGTTTGGTGCCATGGCAAAACCAGGCCAAGAAAAACATTTACGTGACGCGGGAGTTTTGCAAATCCGATTTGCGCGGTAATTATTACTTTACTACCCTTTAAAAAAACCATTGAGAGATTTTTAATAATAATGTTCACTATGAAAAATTTACCAACATTTATTTCATGTTGTTCTATAGGGTCAAATGTGATTATTCACACACGAACCTAGTGTTCCACGTCGACCAGGGATCGAACCCTAACTACTTTGCAGTGGTTATCGAGTTTGAAGAAGGGGACGGGGACTTAGCTGGGTTGAGTTTGAAAGAACAAAACAGTGGCAAATGGTTGAAAATGGTGCAATCGTGGGGTGCGGTTTGGAAAGTGGATCCCGGGAGGGAGCTACACCCGCCATTTTCGTTACGACTGATATCGCAATATTCCGAGCAAGTTCTCGTGGCTAAAAATGTGATTCCTAGTGGATGGACACCCGGTGCAACATATAGATCTTTGGTGAACTACAATTAAAATGGTTGCATATTGAGTAATATTTATTTATATGGTTTTGGGTGTTATTAGTGTGAAAAAAGAGGTGATATAAGAAGAGTCAAATATATGTTTTCACATCAATTGTGAACAACAGTTGACCGCTAAGTCGCCCTTTTTTATATTAAAGAACTTTAAATATGTTGTGTTTTTGGTTTGCTAAAATGGCAAGTATTACAAAATACTTAGATGGATAGGTTTGAGTATTTCTAAAAAATGTATTGTATTGTGTGTGTGTTTCTATATAAAAATAAATATGATTGGTTAGTTATACTACGGCTTGATTGTTTTAAATGTAGCTTATGAGTTATGAGGTGTCGTTGACTGATTTTTGGCACCTGGCACTGTCACATCGGTAAAAAAAAATCAGGTGTTTTTTTTAAAGACCAACCAAATTATATTAAAGCAAGCAAACAAAAAATGGTACAGTAATAAGGCTGTTCAAAAAGCCCGCGGCTTGTTCGAAACTCGCTCGAAAATAGCTCGAAAAATGCTCGGCTTGAAAAAGCTAGATTCTAAATGACCTCGGCTGGATTTCTAAACGAGCCGAGCTCGAGCCAGGGTCAGCTCGGCTCGTGGCTCGGCTTTGGCTCGACTCGTTAGCTCGGCTCGTTGGCTCGTTTAGATTAAACCCTAAATTTTAATATCTACATATAATAATATACGCCCTGCTTGCGGTGCGCGCATATAATGTATATATCTGTGAACCCTCTGGTGGACAAAAGTAAAAGTGCACTAATTTTGACGTTATTTTACTAATCTCGTGAAAATAACGTTAAAAGCGGCGGAAAGTTAATCAGGCATCATGTGGTGGCGTTGATAGCCGAAAGACAAGGGCACATGCACCAATCAGCCGGTGTCCCTGATGATTGAGTGCTATGTGCCTTATGTCCAAGGCTTGATGCAAAACTACTATCGAGCCGGGGGTCTCACCGGAAGCAGCCTCTCTATCC
Organism: Bidens hawaiensis; assembly: GCF_021521415.1. NCBI lineage: Eukaryota > Viridiplantae > Streptophyta > Magnoliopsida > Asterales > Asteraceae > Bidens > Bidens hawaiensis. Next base: position 132,751 of record NW_027495979.1, read on the forward strand.
CTATGGGATAGAGGTAAGACTGTCTACATCTTACCCTCCTCAGACCCTACCATAGCATTGCTATTGGTGGGATATACTGAGTATGATGATGATGATGATGATGATATAATAATATCATATTTATACATATATTATTTCACTTAATACTTAAAACCTTATAAAAGAATAATAAAAATAAATCATATAAAGTTATAAATTCTCTAATTTATAATCTTTATATAATATGTATGTTAAAATTATATTTTTTTGTTTTTTATATATCAAAATTTGTAAAATAAAAAATAAAAAAATAAAAATAAAAAAATTAAAGGAGTCTGGCTCGACGAGCTCGAGCTCGATTTTTCAGCTCGATAAGAAAAACGAGCCGAGCTCAAGGCCAGCTCAATTATGTTCGAGCTTGAGCTCGAGCACACTCTGGCTCAGCTCGACTCGGCTCATTTACAGCCCTACACAGCAAGTAGCTGCCACCACCTAAACAGAAACAACAAACCACTAGAGAAAGAAGAACCAAAAAAACAGAAACCAAATCTCAAAACAAATTACAAATTAAAGCTCTTCCACTTCTCCTATGTCACATGCAAAGCATATTTAGACAGGTTACGTATCCATAGGAAACCAAGCACCTTTACTCTATCCACCAAGTCGACCAACATTGCCGGTTTTCCTTCAAAAACCAAAGCATTCCTCGCAAAGACACCAAATAGCCACCAATGTGACCCCATAAAAAGCTTTAGCCTTCTTTTTTCCGAAACTTGTGTATTTGTATTCGTCCAAAATATCCCGAATGCTAAACGCGTAGATACTTGGGATCTTGCACCACAAGGAAATGACTTGCCATAGCTCCTGGGCTAAGCCACAATTCACAAACAGGTGCTCACTTGTTTCCTCAGCATCACCACAAAATGGACAAAGGGTCACCGGGACGATAATGTTTCTCCTTGCCAAAGCATCGCGAGAAGGTAGTTGTTCCAAAACTGCCCTCTAAATGACCACACCCACCTTTGTAGGGACCCAATTGTTCCAAACAAAGGAATAATATGGTGTCTCGCCTATCGAACCGACTAATTTAGTTTTGAAACTGCTGACCGAAAAACCTTGTGCTTCGTTTAATAACCAAACGTAACGGTCTTCCTTCATCTCTAACCCCACTGTTAGACATGAGAGTAGAAGTTGGCGATGTTCTTCCAACTCAACGGCCGAGGCTGGTGGTCTAATCCAATTTCGAGTGCTACAGATGGCCCCATCAACTAAATATAACCTTTCCGCGACACTGCACTCTTTTACTGCATCAAGAATGAAAAGCCTTGGGAACCTTTTGTAGAAAGGGGTGTCCCCATTCCATAAGTCAAGCCAGAAACGAGCTAAGTGCCCATTCTTTAGCGAACATCTAATGAGCCTAAATAAATCAATTCCCAAACCCTCTAGTCTCGTAGATATGCTATTTATATACCTCCAAGGACCTACGCTTCCGAGGTCCACCGGTATAGCCTTCCATGATCTATCATTGTGATGCAACGCCCATATGACTTTTCCCCATAAGCCGACTCGATCCGTTTTAAATCTACACCACCACTTTGAGAGCATAGCATAATTAGTATCCCGTAACGATCCGAAACCTAGCCCACCAAACTATTTGGGAGCAGTCACCTTTGTCAAGGATATCCAGTTCATTTTCGCCTTTTCGTCCGACCCGCCCCAAAAAAAACACTCGTCTTAATCTTTCTAGTTTGTCTATCGCCCCCACCGGAGCTTTAAATATTGAGAAGTGTGAAGATAATATTCTTCATGTTTCCATTAAACATAAATGCAAGTTATATACACAAAAGGTAGCACAAAATATGGAGAGAATATCTCCTTACAATTATGGGAAATATAACAACATAATAACTAGTCAAATGTATTAAATTTTGAATTATGTTTGGCGGCTCTTACCCCCTTCAAGCGAACATGTAGGGGTCCAACGCGAAGCTTTGTGCGGAAACGCTCAAACAAAGGTCGAGGGAGACTCTTTCTGAAAATGTCAGCTACCTGGAGCATGGTAGGAACAAATTTTGTGTTTAAACGACCGGCAGAGACTAATTTTCCGAATGAAATGATAATCAATATCAATGTGTTTGGCTCTCTTGTGTGACAGGATTATGACTTAGAAACAATGCAATTTTGTTGTCACATAATAGTGTTGGTCGGTCTAGTGGTAAGGCATATAAATCCCGTAATAAATGTGTTAACCAAATGATCTCAGCGGCGGTGTTTGCCATAGCTCTATACTCGGACTCACAACTTGAACATGACACAGTTGGTTGCTTCTTTGCACTCCATGAGACTATGTTTCCACCTAAATAGATGGAATATCCATTGGTTGATCGTCCTGTCTCAATGCACCTTGCCCAATCAGCATCCGAATATCCTACCAAATTCGTTTTGTGAGGTCTGTCAAAGGTTAGACCAAAAGAGAGGGTACCCTTTACATATCGTAATATTCGTTTAACGAGTTGAAAATGTGTTGTGGTGGGGTTGTGAAGGTATTGGCTAGCTTGATTCACAGCATATGAGAGATCCGGATGTGTTATGCTGAGATACTGAAGTGCTCCAACAAATGAACGATAGAGAGTCGGATCATGTAATGGAGTACCGGTTGAAATGAATGTGTAAGTAGCTGCAAGTGGGGTTGCTACTGGTTTGGCAGGAGACCGGCTCAGGAGAGAATACTAGAGGCATATTTAGCTTGACTTAGAAATAGACCAGAAGAGTTTTGAATAAATTCAAGGCCTAGAAAGTAATTTAAGGTGCCTAAGTCCTTGATTTTGAATTCTTGGTGTAAACGATGAGTGAAGTCTTTGATAACATTTTCATTGTTACCAGTGAGTATGACATCATCCACGTAACAAGAAGGTAGAGTAAGACTTTGTGGGTTTTATAGATGAAGAGTGATGGATCGGCCCGACTATGTTTGAAACCGAGAGAGACAAGTAAGGTGCTTAAGTGTTGAAACCAAGCACGCGGTGCGTGTTTGAGACCATATAATGCACGTTTTAGTCGGCAAACATGGTTTGGGAATTTTGAGTTTATGAAGCCCAGTGGTTGTTCCATGTAGATGGTCTTGGTTAGGTGACCGTTTAGAAAGGATTGTTAACATCGAGCTGACGAAGTTGCCAATTATAAATTGTGGCAAGACTAAGCACAACTCGTATTGTGGAAGCCTTTACAACGGGATTAAAAGTATGAGAAAAATTGAGGCCAGGAACTTGCATAAAACCTTGAGCTACCAAGCAGGCCTTGTAGCGATCAAGAGAACCATCGGCTTTGTATTTAATGTGATAGATCCATTATGAGCCGAACACATTGGAATAAGTAGGGTGGTGTACGAGTTCCCATGTGTTGTTGTTTTTAAGGGCAGTGAGTTCGTCATGCATGGCGGCTAGCCATTGTTGATTTTTTGAAGCTGTTTTGACACCTTTTTCTACGTGTGTAACGAAGAGAGCATGATGTTAAGCCGCTAGAGGATAAATTCGTGAGATTTGCAAAGTGTTTAGTTTTAGGATTTTGGATTTTGAACGTGTATGAATGAAGTGGGTAGAAGTTGAGTTCTTATTTTGTGTGGTTGTGGAAACATGGGGAGAAAGGTGGTAATGGATTCAGTGGGGTGGGGATGGGTATGGCAGGTGATTGAGTGGTTGATGTATGTGGGCTTAAAGGAGGAGTGGGTGTGGAATTGGTCTGTTGGGATGAGGAATTTGGAGTTAGGCTGGAAGTGGAATGATGGTTAGGTGAACGAAATTGAGTGGTGGGTATGATGTGATCTGTTGAAGTTGGAGTTTGGCTTAAATTTGAAGATGGGTTAAAAGTGGGGTTAAGAGGACAAAGTGTACATGGAGAAGGTGGATTGCATTTTTGGTTTGAGGTTGGGGTTGTGCGTGGCTCATCATGACCAATGGAGTGATTTAAAGAAGTGGTAACCATTGGTTCCGGTACATTGTCATCAAAATTTGAAAGTAGCAATTTTGCTTCATTACTGTTGGGAACAGTCTCCATGAAGGGAAAAATGTCTTCATCAAATTTTGCATGGCGTGTTATATAAATTCGTTTTGTTGATGGATCAAGACATCGATAGCCTTTGTAGTTCAGGCTTTGCATCTTCTAGGTAAAAGTGTGTGTTTTGTGTAGTCCCTAAGGTAAGGAAAAACTTGATAACCGAATACCCAAAATCTAGTATACGAAGGCTGTTGTTTGAAGAGCAGTTCAAAGGGGGATTTGTTTTCAAGAGGAGGAGTTGGGACACGATTTATGATGTAGGTGGCGGAGGTAAAATCATCAAGCCACAAGTTTGCAGGTGCATGATAATTGAACATCATAGCTAACCCCATTTCAGTTATGTGACGGTGTTTGCGTTCGGCCCGTCCATTTTGTTGAGGTGTGTGTGGGCATGATAGCCTATGATGAATGCCTTGGTTTTGAAAAAGAGTTTTAACTCGGTTATTTGTGAACTCCGTTCCACCATCAATTTGAAAAACTTTGACATTACATGTGAATTGATTTTGAACAAAGTTTAGAAAAATGATGACTATTTGATAAATATCCGGCTTGGATTTTAAAGGGTACAACCAAGTGAAACGCGAGAAGTCATCTACAAATATAACATAATACAAATATCCTTCTGTAGATGAAATTGGTGCGGGGCCCCAAAGATCATAATGAATCAAATCCAACACATGCAATGATCGATTATTATTTTCAACAAAAGGTAAATGTTGTGATTTAGATAGTTGACAAGAGGAACATAAGCCCGGTTTGGGTAATATGTAACAAATAATTGTCCTTGTTTATTCAAAACTGAAACAACTTCAAACAAAACATGGCTTAAACGGCTATGCCATTTATTGAAAGAAGCTCGAAGATGAGGAACAACAAGTGCGGCAACAAGTGAATGATGACTTTGAGAAAGGACATAAAATCTGTTACAATTGCCTCTAGCTAGAACGCTGCCGTCTTTCGGTCCTAGATTAGAAAAAAATGATTAGAGAATAAAACATCAACCGGGGAATCATTTGTCAATTTACTAATAGATAGTAATTTTTTTGTAAAGTTGGGAACAACAAGGACATTATGCAATGGTATGTTATTAAGAGTGGTGTTGCCGATTTTAGTGATGGTTAATAATTGACCATTTCTAGATGTAACAAAATTATAACCCGAATCAGCATGAGAGTTATTGAGGCTTTAGGTAGATCTGAGCATGTGAGCCGTGGCGCCCGAGTCGGTCGTCCAATCTGGAGTGTTGTGAGCTATGTTGCATTGAGCTTGAAATGCTTGAGCCAGATTTGCATCAAACGGAGTAGCTCGTTGATCATAGCTTGAGAGATTTGGACAAGCGCTAGTGATATACATCTATTTATACATCTCGAATCCCTTGTAAGGTTATGTTTCTTTAATGTTTTGAGTTTGGTTTTAGTTCGAGTTTCGTTTATCTTTTATTAATTTAAGTTTTGAGTCAAGTATGTTATAGTTATAATGTTTTAACTCTTTTGGTGTCTTGCATGTTATACTTTTCTATCATTTCAAGCGAAGTTTATGCTCGTTTTGCTTATCATTGATTACATTATTACTTCATTTACGAGTTTTGATTTATGTTCATGTAGATGGTGGCTTGGTGATCAAGGGAAGGAAGATCTAGAAGGTTCTAAGCATTACTTGGAGTTCAAGGAAGATAAATATCAAGATTTGGCAACAAATATCATAAAATAGCAACAAAAATTCGTAGCCCATCCATGGACCACGCCGCGCCGCGCGAAGGCATGCCCAAGGTGGGGCCGCACGGCGCCTAGGCTTTCTGGTCAGCTCGTTTTTGCAAGTCCAAGCCCATTTATCGTTTATATAAACATCTCTTGCAAACCTAGCCGAATCTAATCACTTGGGCAGCCGATTTTGAGAGGGTTTCCAAGGTTTTGAAGGTGATTTGAAGCTAGGAACCAAGGAGGATCAAGAGTTCTTAGTAATGATTCAAGGCTAGACTTCATGTCTACCTAGGTTTGATGAACATGTTTGATGCATGATTCTTGCTTTGTATAATGTTTTGATTATGGTTTTGTTGATTTATTAGTAAAATGCTTGATTTTGTGGTTGAATAGGCCTATTAGATCATAGAAGCTTGTTGATAGTTGGTTAGGATTTTGAATGTTTTGCTAAATTCCAATAGCTGTAAGGTGAGGAGTTGTTCATGTGTCTTGGTCAATTGCATACTAGGATAGTAGTGACAATATTCTCGCTTATTGTGTTGATCCTTGTTCATGATGTCATGTTAGTTTATCAAGTTATCTAGAGTTTTGTGTTTCGTAAGATTGCTTGCTTTAGATACTATTAATTAACCCTATTTGATAACCGTAAGGAAGTCAATATAACTTATTGTTTAATAATCTAATATTCATTCTTTGGGATTTCGTTTGATTTAGTCAATGGTCCTTAGGGTTTGTTAGATGAATACGTTTAGAAATCAGTTTCCATAATCATGTTATTTGCCCATTGTTTGATGATTGTTGATACATGGGATTCTTACCTAGGTAGATTCATTCTCTGATTGCTTTCGATCTTGTGTTTAATTGCTTGTTTCTCGTTTGCTTGTTTATTTTCTTTCTTAGTTAAATCTTAGTTTAAAAACCCCCTTTAAACATTAATAATAAATAGTCGTGTCATAAGTCGAGTCTAATTAGTTAATTAACGTAATTTATAGAGTCCTGTGGGTTCGATATTCCAGACTTACTTAGCTTTAGTACAATTGAGCGGTTCACTTGCTGGTGTTTTGTGTAGTTGAGTCTTAAGTCTAGTTTTTATTACTTGTTTAGTTTAGTTAATATTTAATTGACTGTTTAAGCACATCATGTTTTTGGCGCCGTTGCCGGGGAATCTTGGCGATTGCGTTAATAGCTTTACTTGGACTTACTTGCTATATTCGTGCTATTTGTTTAGTTTTGTTTGAGTCGTAGAAGTCTAATTTAAGTTTAGTTTATTTTTATTTATTTATAAGTTTTCGAGTCTACTCACTTGGTCTTTTGCGTTTTTAGGTTTATGCCACATCTTCATTCGCAAGGACCACCGTCTGAAGCTAGTTCGTCACAAAAATCGTCACCGCACAGTTCACCACCAGAAAGTACGAAAAGTCAACCAGCTGTTCAAATGGCCGACGACAGAACAATTGCTGCTCAAGCCTTCGATGGCTTAACCGGAAACCAGTCATGCATCATCGTTCCCGCAATCAACAATCCCAACTCGTGGCAGATTCCGTCATACGTCATGAACAACATTGTTCGAACTAATCAATTCACGGGGCGTGATGAAGAGGATGCACCGGCTCACATTAACCGACTTTACCGCATTCTTAAAACTTTTAATTTACAAGGTGCTACCGAAGATACTTCCCACCGGCTAAACCAGCTACTTGGCTTGACACACAGCCACCTGGCACGTTCACCACTTGGGAAGCACTACGTTATGCATTTATCAAGAGATACTTCCCACCGGCTAAAGCAGCTATTCTTCGCGATCAGAGTCACTCGTTTCACATGGAGCCGGGGGAGCAATATTTTCATGCTTGGGAGCGTTTTCAGTGCTTGCTGTCTCGATGCTCACAGAATGGTCTCACACCATGGGCTCTCGTGGAGAAATTTTACAATGGATTGAACTACGAAACCCAGGTTCGGTTCGACACGGCCGCGGGAGGAAGTCTACTGGCTAGGAAGAATGTCGCTAGTGCAACGAGATGTTTGAGAGCTTCGCTCAATCGGACCTTGCCAAAGAGCCACATCGCGGGAATTCCACTCCTGTCAGCAGTACATCCTCATCCGCTCGAGGTGTACACCAGATTAATCTGGATACTAGTGTGGCTGCTGCTTTGGAATCACTAACCCAAGAGGTTAAGGAGTTGAAGGCCAAGGTGGACTGGTGTGAGTTTTGTAGGGGTGGACACGGTACATTGGAGTGCCTGGTGATGAATCAACAGGTCGATTTTGTTGCTAGTCTGAACAGGTTTCCAATAATTACAACAACAATCAGAATTGGAACACCTACAAAAACCCAAATCAGAATAATGCTAACTGGCGTCCGTCGGGTGCACCACCCGGATTTCAAAATTCTTATGCTCCAGGACAAGGTCAGTATTATAATAATAATAACATCAATGGTACTAATATTCAAAATAATGTGCAGGATTCGAACGGTGGACTTGGGTGTTTGGAAGAGATGATGAAGCTAATGTTGGATAGAGATAAAGTTACACAGAAAAAGTTAGCCGACCATGATTTGCTATTCAAGAATCAACAATCTTCTATTCTCGATATTCAAAGGACTGTTGGTGATATTGCTCGTCGTTTGGAAGAAATGCCCCCAGGTCAGTTTTCAGGTATCCCTCAGACTAATCCGGCTGCTCAATTGAAAGCCATCTCCACTCGTAGTGGTAGGGTTTTTGGTCCGGAGGTAGTTAGTAGATAAATTAGGGAAGATAGGGATGATGAGTTGATAGATGAGGAGACAGAGTTAGAGGCTCCAGGTAAGTCACAAAATACAACACCGATAATAGAGCCGCTAGTTAAGACAAACACCGATAAGAAGCCGGTTGGAGCCCGGCCACCACCACACACCATTGACCTAGCCTATGTCCCGTATCCCGCTCGTCTAAAGAATCAAAAGTATACAAAAGATGACGGGCATTTTCTTAATATATTTAGCCAATTGAATGTCAACCTTCCGTTCGTAGAAGTCCTTCAGCATATGCCTAAGTACGCCAAATTTTTGAAAGACCTTCTTAAAATAATGGATAAGTTGGAGGAACTTTCGAATGTGCCCCTAAATGGAGAGTGTTCTGCAGTAGTGCTCAATAAAGTTCCGGAGAAATTACCCGACCCCGGTGTTTTTACTATTCCATGCCTTTTCGAAAGTGATACGACATGTCAAGCATTAGACGATCTAGGAGCTAGTATAAACCTTATGCCATATTCTTTGTATGAAAAGCTAGACCTAGGAGAGCTCACCCCCACTCGTACGACATTGTCTTTAGCCGATCGTTCCGTTAAGCATCCGAGGGGTGTCGTAGAGAATTTGCTCGTTAAGGTAGATAATTTGGTTTTCCCCGCAGATTTCGTTGTTTTAGATATGGAGGCCGACGAGAGAGTTCCTATTATTTTAGGTCGTCCATTCTTACGTACTTCTAGGGCGGTCATTGACGTGTTTGAAGGTAAGATCACTCTTAGAGCCGGTGATGATAGTGCCACCTATTTGGCTAAGTCCATGAGACATCCGAGTGGTCAAGACGGTCTCATTGATCCATGTCACCCAGTTTACTCGATAGAATCATTTAGCTCGGGCATGGGCCCTAGTATTGACGATTCCCTTTCTGTAAGTTTAAGTGCGGGGAAGGAGCGAGCGGTTTCGAGCTCTCGGGAAATGGTGAAGCATGTGGGAGAAAAAGGTGGTGGTAAGCGAAAGATTGAGAAGGTTCGTGGAGTTAGAAAGAAGAAGATCAAGATTGATGAATGGTCGGATCGTGATTCGGTATCCTTGAGGGCATTGGAGTTCTACCGAAGTGGAGGAAGCTCCACTCGGTCCGCCACGTGATTAGCATAGCAGGGGTTCTTGAGTGAAAACTCAAGTGGAGTTTGTATACTTTATTTTATTTTTATTTTATTTTTATTTTCTTTGAGTCACTAACGTAGTTTTTTGTAGTTCGTCTTTGTTTTTGTGTTTTTAAGTTTTGCTAGTTTGAAGATTGAATGAGCTAGAGAGACGATCCCCAATGAAGAATTTAATGAAAAAGACAAATGTGGGGATGGAGCAGCCGAGCCGTATACTTTTTATTTATTTATTTGCTTCTAATTATTCATGATTTATTTGTTGGTTGGTAAAACACTTTGAATGCTTAATATCTATCATTATGATAAGATACATTTTTAGACATGTTTGTTTTATTTTTCCGCTCACATTCGTGAGAGAAGGAGTCACCATTTGCTGAGCACGTTCGTAGTTGGAGGGCATTCATGGAAGAAGACTTTGGCATCATATTTCATGCGCATATTACCAGCAAAGTCTTTTCCGTTTATCTAGCATGTTAACTTTTTATTTTGCTTTGTTTTAAATATTTAGATTTTTAGTTTTTGTAGTCCGACTTTAATTTTTATTTTAAGTCGTCCTTATCCTTGCATTGAGGACAATGCAAAATTTAAGTGTGGGGATAGGATATTTGAGTCGTAGTTTAAATCGAGTTTAAATTTAAAAAGGAAAAAAAAAATTTAAAAAATTTTAAAAAAAATTGAAAAAAATTGAAAAATGTTTTAAAAATGTCCCTTGAATTTAGTTTTTTTTACGTTAAAGTGGGAGATGATGATATTTATCCGGGAATTGGTTTTTCAAACTACTAATAATATGAGATAAATAAAGAAAACGCACTTAACTTGGGATGTGTTGGTAGGCTCAGCCTTGAAAATGAAAGGGCAATTTGATAAAATGGTTAAAACGGAAATATTTTGTGGGTAAAGCGTTTTGTCCGTAGAAGATAAGTAATGAAAGGTCGGGCCATACTCAAGCCTCAAATTTTGGTATGAAAAGTGGAAATATTATGAGTTTTAAAATCTGAATACGTTATCATATGATGCTTGGGTAGGTTTAACGTTAGAGTATGCTGTGTAGCCTGTGATATAAATCTTAAACTGCTAGTTTAGTGTTTTACACCTCATTGACGTATGGTTTTATAACCTTAATTCTTGTATTGATGGGATGCTTTGGGTCCGGAGACCATGGGTCTGTATGCAATTTATTCATCTGGGTATTCACAATTCCTAAGTGGGGTTGTGAATATTTAAAATAAAGCCAAAAAGAGTAAACCCTTATAAGTCTATAAATATGATCACAAGAGTCCAAAAGTACAAATTCACTACAGACTTGATCATCCACGCTGTTAGCCATGTGGGGCCCCTTGCTCGCGTCTCATTACCATTAAGAAACGGACCACAAGGGACACGCTACATGTAAGCCCTATAGATGAAATTTTGCATACTCACCTATGGTGATGGGTTCGTGGTGTTGCTTGATAACGGGGGTATGTCATGTTGTGGGGAACACCAGCTATTAATTAATCGAACCTTAACCGTATCTAATGGCTGCTTGGTAGACTTTGATGCTTAAACTTAGGTGGATAAACAATACCCTTCGTCGTCTTAACTATTTATGACAAAAAAAATAGAGCAACAAAAGTTTTAAATCTGCTAATTTTGAGGTTTAAGTCAAGTTGGGGTGGTCTGGTTCGGTAAAAGCTGAAAATAAGCGGGTCTTAATTGTGTAAACCACTAAGTACTATTATTGTCGGATCTTATTTGTCCCGGTAAAGATTAAGGCATGGGTTTAAATGGACAACAATATCGGTGATCGCAGTTTTTCCGTTCTTCTAAGCTTTAAAAATTAAACTGTATGTTTGTTGGACTATATTTTCCAATTCTGATCCAACTGCATAAGACTTTTTCAGGGACGAAAAAAGAGTAAGTGTGGGGATATTTGATATACATCTATTTATACATCTCGAATCCCTTGTAAAGTTATGTTTCTTTAATGTTTTGAGTTCGGTTTTAGTTCGAGTTTCGTTTATCTTTTATTAATTTAAGTTTTGAGTCAAGTATGTTACAGTTAGTGTTTTAACTGTTTTGGTGTCTTGCATGTTAAACTTAATTCTTTCTATCATTTCATGTGAAGTTTATGCTCGTTTTGCTTATCATTGATTACATGATTACTTCATTTACGAGTTTTGATTTATGTTCATGTAGATGGTGGCTTGGTAATCAAGGGAAGGAAGATCTAGAAGGTTCTAAGCATCACTTGGAGTTCAAGGAATAATAAATATCAAGATTTGGCACTAAATATCATAAAATAACAACAAAAATCCGTAGCCCATCCACGGACCACGCCATGCCGCGCGAAGGCATGCCCAAGGTGGGGCCGCGCGGCGCCTAGGCCTTCTGGTCAGCTTGTTTTTGCAAGTCCAAGCCCGTTTATCGTTTATATAAACATCTCTTGCAAACCTAGCCGAATCTAATCACTTGGGCAGCCGATTTTGAGAGGGTTTCCAAGGTTTTGAAGGTGATTTGAAGCTAGGAACCAAGGAGGATCAAGAGTTCTTTCATCCGGGTGTTCAAGGATCAATCGCAAAGGGTTTTATCACTCTAACTTTCGTTCCTTGTTTATTAGTTTTGATGTCTTTCCTCTTTGTTTTTAATACTTGTTTAGGATTGTTTTTAATAATGATTCAAGGCTAGACTTCATGTCTACCTAGGTTTGATGAACATGTTTGATGCATGATTCTTGCTTTGGATAATGTTTTGATTATGGTTTTGTTGATTTAATAGTAAAAGGCTTGATTTTGTTTTCATGATGCATATGAGTGTTTATTATCTTGATTGATTGTTAACTATTGCTTCACATGGATCTTGTTTTCTTCGATCGTGTTCTTTATATATTAGGGTTCATGTTTAATCAATTACTTGGTATTTTGATTATTATGGTTTGTTGGGCCTAGTTTTGTGGTTTGAGCTTAGTTTGTTTTAGTTTATCTTTGTTTTGGGTTTGGGTTGTGAGTTTATATGTAAGCCGAGAACACTTATGTGTTCTCGGTGGGCTTTTGGTTATTTGGGCCGACCTAGTTGGTTGGTATCCCTATATATAGAGATGTTATGTATAGGGTTAAAGTTTGTTCATTCCAAGTATTAGTTCAAGTATTGTTAGTGCTTAAGCACCCGACGTATTCAATAATATACGTGTGTTTTGAAGCAACATCGTGTTAATTTATTTTCTCTAATCGTATTCTTGAATCACCGAGTGTTGGTATTCCGCACCAATACTCGTTTGGTTGATATCATATTGTAGTGATCCAGATTCGGGACTTACAATTGGTATCAGAGCCTTTGACGAATTCAGGCTCGTTATTGTGATATCAACGGGTTCAAGATATCAAGGTTGGTTAGTTCTTGTGTTTTTCCAGCGAATAGTTGATCGGAGAAGAAGAATTTTATTTTAAGGTTTAGATTGGTTTTGACTTGGAAATAAACCAAATCTCCTTAATTCTCGGAAGTTTGTTGAAAAAAAAACTGGAAAGTCTAGAGTCTTCAGCCATGATCTGTTTTTGACCTAGTTTGGTTTTCGGCTAACATTGGTTTTCGGCTACACTTAGTTTTCGGCTAAAACTTGCCCAAAATCAGAGATCTCGGTCAATTGTAGTGTTCGGCCAAGATCAGTTCTCGGCTTAGCTTTGTTTTCAGTCAAGATTATTTGTTTTCGGTCAAGATCACTTGTTTTCGGTCAAGCTTTGGTCAACTTGAGTTTTCTCGGTCAGTAAATTGGTCAATACTTTGGTTCTCGGTCAACGTGCCTCAGCAAATTCTCAGCTCAGTCCACTGCATTGGGCCTCCTTATTTTGGACTTAAAACTTTTAATTGGACTTAATCATATTTGGGCTTAAAAATAAAATGGCCCAATTAACTAATGGCAGCAGCTCCATCAACTCGTCACTTCACCAAGAAATTGATTCCATCATGGGCACTGCTACTCGTATTCCCCGTTTATTGTCCCACGGGGGGTTCAGTGAGTGGAAATTTCGCTTTGAACACTATGCCAAGATGAAAGATTCAAAAATTTGGAAAAGCATTGTGAGGGGACCTCAAAGGATCACCTATCAAAGAGATGGTTCAACCGAGGTTCTTGTGAAACCAGTTGCTCTATATGATGATGATGACTTTTCAAAAGTTGAGGAAGATGAGAAAGCTCTTTCAACTCTAACTATGGCACTCTCACCCGAGATTGCCCTTCAGTTTAGAGAACTCCAATCAGCTAAGGAGTTGTGGGCCGCACTGATAGAAGTTTATGAAGGAAATGAGGATATGAAGAGACGTCGTCAAGACCTGTTGCGACAAATGTTTAATATGTTCAATCATGTTTTGGGAGAGACATTGGAATCCCAACTTCAAAGGTTTATATCTCTTGTAACTGAAATGAGAACTGCAGGAATCTTTTTGCAAACCTCAGAAATTAATAACAAGTTGGTAAACTCTCTGCCGAAAAATTGGGACATGAATGTTGCAGTTATCAAAAAGACTAAAGACCGTAATAGAATGAGCATGACTGAAATGATTGCCACTATTAAAGCCTGTGATATGGATGATAAACACCGTGCAATAAATCATGCCAGTTCTTATAGTGCTGCTGGATATAACGTTGCGTCTAGCAGCGCTCTCATGTCTCAAGATAGCTTCTCACTGTTCAAGCCCACTCAACAACCACCACAGGGAAACTTCCAGATGTTTTCATCCACCCTAGGTTAATCATCATCATCATCTAATTCACCTAATCTAGCCCCAATATTTTTCACCAAGTCTGGTCAGTCTACGAATGACTCTGGTAAAACCACTCCAAGTCAGAACTTCAGCCAGATTCCCACTACACCAAAAGAAACTCAGGAGAATATATCATTAATGGCGGGATTTATGAATTGTTACCATGCTTTTCCGGCCGGAGATTTGGTCAACCCATGGTTTCTACTGAACTAGATCATATTCATCTTGATGATGTCGAAGAAATGGACATTTCGTGGCCAATTACCATGGTGGTTTTCCGTGCAATGAAGTTTACCAAAAGGACGGGTAGAAATAATTGGAACATGCCAAATAATCAAAAAGTGGGTTTTAACAAAGAGACTCTCAGGTGTTACAACTGTCACGAGCCGGGTCATTTTTCTCGTGAATGCACTAATCCGGCTAAGGATGGGAATACGGAAAGGGCTTTGGTTCCAGTTGGATATGCTCGGGGTGAGGCTGGAGGTATTTCGGGTAATGGTGAAAGAGGTATGGTTGCTCAAACGTTCTCTTGGGAAGGTCAGATGGCTATGCTAAACATTGGAAACCAGACTACAAATTTTGCAACTGTTGAAGACTCTGAAGAAGAGAACATTGCTGAGGAGAAGGTCAAGGAGCTCCAATTTGCATACATGGCGTTCACTTCTCCAGATTCATCTGAGGTGCGTTTTCAACTTTGTTCTTTAAATTGTGGTGAGAAAATAGAAATGTATAAACTTTACAATGACAGTCTGAGTAGAGACATGGAAAGAATAAAATCAGAAAATTTTAAACTTAAGAAGAATGAAAAGGGCTTTCTAGACAAAATAGAAGCTCTTAACAAGGACATTAAAAAACTTAAGTCTGATTTTATTATAAAGAGTTGTCATCATCTTGATGCGAAACAAGAAATTGCTGAGTTAACTGCCAAACTGGAAGCCTCAAAGTTAGAAATTTTAAATCTAACTAGCAAGTTTGAAAAGGCTGAATTCAATTTTAAGAAATTCGATGGCTCCAGTGAGGTTGTCAACTCAATGATTGAAAATCAACTCTGGTGGAAAGAGAATGAGGGAGAGGGAATAGGTTTCAGTCAAATTCCCCCTCCATACAATCACAATTATGTTCCTACTCCTGTCACCAAAGAACAGGAAGAAAAGATAAAGGATATGAAGTATGGTAAACAAGACAAAGGTGGTGGAACCAACTCTGCTGATGCTGGTTCGTATACTTTAAATATGAACGATTCTAATGTATCTACTTCATGTGCAGAAAAAGTAATTGTGAAGGAATGGACTGATGAGGATGATGACCCGTATTTTGATTTTGATAATAATGCTATTTCCGATATTTCTTTAGAAATTCCTGTTTTGAATTATGTTATTCCGACTGTTTGTGTGGGCTCTGTTTGAAAGAGCAAGGATTCTTGTGTGGTTGACTCGGTTAAGATTTTAAACTCTAATAATGTGGTTCCTAATAAAACCAAAATTTCAAAAATTTCAGAAAAATATGTTGCACCTAAGTTTGTTAAGGAGGGATGCTCTAATGACAAACAAGGTGATAAGTTCTAAAATGGGAATATGAATTCTTGCAAATCTAAGCAGACTGGTCCACACAACCAGTCCAGACAAGGAGCTGCCCAGAATGAGTTTTTCATAAAACGTCAGGCATGTTTTAACTGTGGCATTCCTGGTCATATTGCCAGAAATTGTCCACATCGTCCGTATATTCCCTATTACGGATTTTATCAAAGGAATATGCCATATGTGCCTCGTTATACGTACAGACAAGGATTCAGGCACTGTCCAGCTAGTTCCTTTGACGATGATTGGAATCGAAACAAATCTGGCAGGTTTCGTCCTCATCAGACCAAACCTAACAGGTCCAAAAGAATGGTCAGAAAAGATGTCCCAAATTCAAACTCTAATATAAATACTAAGACTAAGCCCAACCAGGAGAAAAGGGCAGATTCGTCTTCTCCCACGTCCAAATCACCAGAGGTTACGACAACCATTCGTACATATAACTCCATGTCACACAGACATAGATGGTTGCCTAAATCTCAGGCAAAAGATTCAACAAAATCTATATTTGATGATCAGAAGAAAATGTCATGGCAATCTGTGACAACCATAGACGAATCAGGGTCACCCAGTGTAATTATGGACTGGGTACCAAAAACTAACTAATCCCGCGTTTTGTGCAGGGACAGCTATGGAGGAATATCATCAGACCTTGGTATGTTGATAGTGGCTGTTCCAGGCACATGACATGAGACATTACCCAGCTACACGAAATTCAAACATTTAACGGTGGGTACGTGTCTTTTGCGGGAGGAGAAAAGGGAAAGATCACTCAGAAGGGTACTGTAAGTAACGGTGTTTTAAAGTTTGAAAACGTTAATTTTGTTCCAGAATTGAAGCATAGTCTTTGAGCGTGTCACAAATTTGTGAAAAAGATTTTTCAACTCATTTTACTAAAAAGGAGTGCTTAATTCTGAAACCTGGTATAATCATACCAGAAGATTGGATTCTTGTTCGATCACAACGAAAAGATAATGCTTATGTGATCGACATGAATAAAAATGTTCCTGACGAAATAACATGCTTGTTTTCAAAAGTGTCGGAACCTAATGCGATGCTTTGGCATCGTCGGCTTGGTCATGCTAATACAAAAAATCTAAATCGTCTTGCTAAAAACAACTTAGTGCGTGGTTTACCAATCAAGGATTTTGTGACTGTTGAAAAATGTGTGGCTTGTGCTTTGGGCAAACATCATCGAAAATCTCACAAGCCAAAATTGATTAACACCATCTCATCTGTTTTTCAACTACTTCATATGGACCTTTTCGGGCCGATCGAAAATGTTATAGGTCCAGTTGAAGCGGGTGTGTCCGCCAGAAGCCAAACAGGACACATAAACAGTTGTATGTTTTCATGTTTGATCTCTCAAATTGAACCTAAAAATATAGAAATGGCTTTTCAAGAACCAAGTTGGGTTGATGCGATGCATGAAGAGTTGAATCAGTTTGATAAGTTGAAGGTCTGGAGATTGGTTACACTGCCAGAAGGAAAGAAAGCTCTTGACACTAGATGGGTTTTCAGAAATAAGCAAGATGACACAGGGGTTATTGTTCGTAATAAGGCTCGACTGGTAGTTCGAGGTTTTCATCAAGTTGAGGGATTAGATTACACTGAAGACTATGCCCCTGTAGCTAGACTTGAAGCTATTAGAATTTTCCTGGCGTATGCTTCATTCATGGGGTTCACTGTGTATCAGATGGATGTCAAGACTGCGTTTCTGTATGGAGAAGTTAAAGAGGAGATTTATGTTGATCAGCCACTTGGTTTTGTTAATTCCAAGAAACCAGATCACGTCTACTGACTAGACAAGGCTTTGTACGGGTTACACCAAGCTCCTCGAGCGTGGTATGCTACGTTGACCAAGCATCTTCTTGATCATGGGTACAAGCGTGGAACCGTCGATCAAACCTTGTTCTTGAAAACCATTGGAAAAGATTTGATTCTCGTCCAGATTTATGTTGATGATATTATTTTTGGATCTACCAGCACTGTGTTGTGTAAGTAATTTGAAGGGGTGATGAAAAAGAGGTTTGAGATGAGTTCGTTGGGTGAGATGACTACATTTCTGGGGCTACATGTTCGTCAAAGCTCAGAAGGAATCTTGCTCCATCAAGGGAAATATGTTGAGGATATGCTAGTAAAGTTTGAGTTTCAAGATTCCAAGAGTGCAAATACTCCAATGGTGGAAAGACCACTATTGACATCTGATCCTGATGGGAGTCCCGTAGATCACACTTATTACAGATCGATGATCGGATCTCTGATTTATCTGACAACAAGCCGTCGTGACATTTTGTTTGCAGTCTGTCAGTGTGCTCGGTTCCAGGCTAATCCTAAACTTTCTCATTTAATTCCTGTTAAACGTATTTTAAGATATCTGAAGGGACAACCAAAGTTAGGTCTTTGGTATCCCAAACAATCAGAATTTGATCTTTATGCTTTTGCTGATAGCAATTATGGTGGAGATGACATTGACAGGAAATCCATGTCAGCTGGTTTCCAGAAACAACAGACGGTGTCTACTTCAACTATCGAAGCGGAGTATGTTGCTGCATCTGCTTGCTGTTCTCAGGTTATCTGGATGCAAAACCAACTGCTAGACTACGGTTTGGAATTTCTTGACACTCCTATTTTTTGTGATAATGATGCAGCCATTGCCATTGTGAAAAATCCTGTTCAACACTTCAAAACCAAGCACATTGATATCAAAATTCATTTTATTCATGACTGTTTTGATCGAAAATTAATTCACCTTGAACAAGTCCACACTGACAACAATGTGGCGGACTTATTTACAAAACCGGTCAGAACAACAAAATTTAATGTGCTTGTGAGTTTTCTTAAAATGCTTTGTTTTGAGGATTGAGTCTTTTTGGGTGAAAATTTATACATATTCTTTATTCTTGCACAAATTTAGGGGAAGAAAAATAAAAATTCAAAAAATAGTGTGTGTGCGTTGTTTTTCCTTATTATTAAAAAAAATTATTTAAGATTCATTCTCACTTAAAATTATGTAGGTTGCTCAAGTCCGAAGGACATATATTCGTATATGGTTGGTCCGGTGTTCTACTAGTAGTTTCGCAGGATAGCCATTTACCCAACGACTGAAAGCACCCGGGGCGATTATGATGTGTTTTGTGTTCTGTGCTCTTTCAGTTAAAATTATGTTGGCAACTTTGAGCTGGAAGGACATGCATATCTATGCATGATTGGTCCGGTTAACCACTTGTGGTCATACAGGACAACCATTTACCTAAAAGCTTGATAGTGACCGGGGTGACTGAATACTTAACACGCATGTTTTTTTGTAACTGCGTGGGGAATGATATTACCATTCAGTTAACAGCTTTTAGAAGCATCAAAATATTTTCAAATGAAAATTGATTTAACCTTTGGAAAATGATAGATAAATCTCTTTTGTGCGACTAACGGGTGAAGTTATTAAGCTTAAAAGGCTCTAGAACAGTCATTGATATTGTACGGTAGCTTTCCATGATGTGTAAAAGTTGAAGTGATATAAACTAAATTGTTAAACTTAATGTGGAGAGTCATTTTGAAGACAGGTGCATGTCTCCAGGTACATCTCTCCGAATGATAGGCAGAAAAGTAATTACCCAGTCATACACGAGCCTGTTAGTATCTTGACCACCAAAAATATTATGCTTTCTTTTGTGTTAAAAAAAACAGTAAAAGAGTAATTTATGAGTTATTTATCTATTATTCAATTATTTTTAAAAGGCTTAAAGGGACAAACTAGAACTACAGAGATGGGGGCACACAAGTAAGTTCTGTCAATGAAAGGTTTGTCAGTTTACTGGCACTAAATCCAACGTTCAACCTTAAAGCCTAAAAATTTTGCGTTTATAAAATCTTTTGATCAAGCACTAGGGGGTTGGAGTCAAATTGAGGTGATCTGGGGAAAGCCAAATACGCTTTGAGAAGAGATAGGAGGCATCACAGGTCCATGAGTGATGTCCATCTAAGCTTTATGCCGAAATGAACCTTAATCATATCACTGTTGCAATGAAAATCATGCTAAGTATGTTATACCTGCTATCAACCTGTCACTTTATGTCATAATAACGCTGAACAAGAATCCTTATGACAGCCTCTTAAACGATATGATTCCATGTTCGGATCTTTTCATAAAAGGGCAGCGTGTTTTTCTAATAACTGAAATTTGATCCCGATCTTAAAATCAAAGGGAGTTACTGTGTATATTAATTTTGTACTTATTTTGTCTTTATTCTTGGCCAAGTTTTTTTTTTGTATAAAAATGGGTATTTTCTTGTTTTTGTTTCTTTATATTTTTTTTGGGCTTCCTCAAAATTACTCTCCTCGAAACGTTTGTGTAAATTAATTTTATTAGTTTTTGGGCTTGATAGATTTGGGTTATTTTTGGATCTTTACTCTAGTTGGGCTGTCCCTAGTTTTCAGCTTGTTTGAGCCCATCAATGTTTTCTCGGCCCGCTTGATCTTGGTATAAGTAATTTTTAAAGGGCTGCTTACCTTTCACTTTATTACCTTTCAAAACTAAAACTCTCTAATCATCTTTAGCCAAGATCTTCTTTCTCAATCATCCTACCGAGATCAAAACCCTCTTCACTAATCACAATTTAAAGTGTTCTTCTTTGACTAGCAGGTACTGGACAAAGTCAAATGAGTTATCTATCACTGAGGATTATGTTGGTGTTGCCATAAACTGCTTTCATTGATGGTTTGATGAGTTAACCATTGGTGTTATGAGTAATTAGGGTTTAGATGGATACATTGGTGTTGATTTAAGGCTTTCGGTTGTTTTTTATAAGATGATGCAGGTTTAATGGAGGATCTCGGTGGATTGAGGATGATTACATGAATTCCAAGGTAGAATCCAAGGGGTTCTCTGTCCCCAGCTGTCAAAGAAGTTCTCGGTTGACTTTGGTTGACCGAAATCTCCATATCTTGATTGAAATCTTTGTTCTCGGTCTTGAACGAGAACACCTGTTCTCTGTTAAATGTTGACCGAAAACCTCAGTTGTTTGACTTTTGTTGACCGAGAACTCACCTATTTGACTGAGATCCCCCTGCTGGGCCTAATTCTCACTGATTGGGCCAAAACTTCCACTGTGGTGTGAATTTGGGCCAGTCTAATGCCTTTTGGGTTGGCACATGAGTTTTATTTGGGCTCTCATAAAAATATGCTATAAACCTGGACCCCGTTTCAGTTTTATGGACCAAATTCTCTTCTTAAATCATGGACAATTTTTAAAACATTATCATCTTAATTAATTAATTGTCTAACTTGACTTGTTTGGTGCAGAAATGGCCGACCAAAATGTTATAAAGGTTGCTGACTCACACAACGTGGCTGGATACTTATATGATCCACCCATGGCTCACAAGGAATTCAATTCAATGATAGTAGCTCTCAACACCTGCAGGATCTCTCATATAATACGAGAGAATCCTTTCATATGTAAGAAGATGATCTCTGATTTTTGGAACAACGCATCAATCAATCCTCAAGGACAAGACGGAGTCATATCCATAGACTCAAAAATACAAAAGAAGCCAGTGAGCATCACTGAGGCGATTGTGAGAGAGGTGTTATTGTTTGGTGATCAACCTGATTACCCGACCGAGTATTCTCCTGCTGCTGTCACAGAAGTACCTACAAGGATGGGTTACGAGGGCACCTATCCTCCGGCAATCAAGAAACTGTTCCACCCATATTGGAGATTCTTGATTCACACGTTTTTCACTTTCGTGTCCGGTAGGAAAGGGGGCTCTGATGAGATTAGTCACACTCAGATGTCCGCAATCGTTGCTCTGATCATGGACTGGAATTACAATTATTCCAAGTTCGTTTTCGATGAAATGATGAGCAATCTGAAAGGGAAGAAGAAGGAAATGTTTCTTATGTATCCAAGGTTCCTGCAGATGATTTTTGATTCTCACTTTCCAGATCTTGTGAAATCTATTAATACTATGGATATGAAGTCTTTGGGACCCAGCACCTTTGGGTTGATGAAACAAAACAGAAAGGGGGCCAAGATCGTCTATCGGGGAATTCATGCTCTGGTGAAATTCGGATGATTTGCTGAGACATAAGCTAAGCCTGTTTTAGCTCAGGTTGCTGATGAACATGCGGTGCCAGCTCAACCGCGTGTTGCTACTTTCGAGATTTCTGATGATGAAGATGATGAAACTGAACACCGTCAGTCAGATACCCCTTCAAGTACTGGAAATTTAAGAACTTTGGAAGCTGTGAAAGCTTTATTACAGTCAACTGCTCTTAAACCTCCTCAGTCTGTTGCTGAAATTGATGAAGGAAACATAGCTGAAGATCCAACTGCAGACCTCGGTCCTCGTAAACGAAGAAAGAAAGATCCGAGGCCTGGAGTGCTGATAAACGAGTCTGAAACAATCACTACACCAACAACAAATGAAACAACCAACCCAGTTCAACATTCCACTCAACCTGAGACACCTGCTCCAGAAACACAAGCTGAACAAGATATACCTGCTAATGAGCCATCATTCCATGATTTATTGACTAGTGATTTTGGTGATGATTTTGATTTTGATTTTGGGGCAGATGTTCCTCATACCGACACTATATATATTCCCTCCGGCTCATCTGGCCCAGACACTCAGGGTTAGTCAAGCACCAGTACGTCAGACAAAGTTGCCCAGATTCTGGCGATGCAGGAAACTTATCTTCAGAATAAAGGTAAAGGTGTGGTTCTTGAAGATGCTCCTGTTGATGTTCATGCATTACAATGTCGGGTTTTTGAACTCAAACAAGATTCGGTAGTCAAAGATGTTCGTATTCAGGAATTGGAGGCGGGTAATTCTGATAAAGACTCCAAGATTAATGAACTACAGTCCAACATGGGAGAATTAACTACACTATATCTTGACCTCCAACAAAAGCTCTTTCAAAAGTTTGGAGATGAATTTAAAGGCAGTGATGACATAACTTCTAAAGTACCCAATGTGAGTCAAGGTGGTAGTTCTACTGTTCGTCTTGTTGAAAACATTGATGACTCAGAATCTCTACAACAATATTTAGACGCTCCTCCTGTCTCCAAAGAGAAATCTGATAGAATTAAGAAGAATCTCCTTGAAAAGGGAAAGAAAAAGCTACTGGTAATGAAAAACTCAAATCAGAATGTGGAATCATCGGATCATCCAGACAGGTTTGTTATTGAATTTCAAAAGGGTTTTAATGCTAAATATGGAGATCGATCGGGAGTTCTGTCATGGGGTTTTGATGCGGATAAAAATATGTGATGGGTGAAGATGAAGTCAGGAGTCACCGAATATTATAAGAAGATGAAAGATTTTGGTTCCTGGACTAAAGTAGATTTGAGTGATCTAATAAATTCTCCTTTCACCAATCCGACGAATGATAAGCGTAATATAGATTTCTGGAATTTTCTGAGAAGTCAAATTGATAGTGGTTTTCCAAGTATGCCAACTGCAGAGTCTTTTCTAAAGAAAGCCAAGGGAGTCCAGGATCCGAGAAATGGAAAAACTATGGTTAACGTCATGTGGCCAGCGACAAACAAGGCTACTCATATTCCTGTTCATGAGAAGATTCCTGATGTTACTTTGGATAATATGAGATTTTGGATATATGATAGCGTCACTGCCACTGTCGTTATTAACCTGAAAAGGGAAAGGGCCAATACCGGTTTGTTGAACCAAGAGATTTATTAAAGCTGGGAGAACGAGACATCAAGACGCTTAATACTTTTCAGATTGTTGCAGATTCGATTTTTGAGACGGCTGCTACAGAATTCACGAGTATGGTAGCTACTATTATCCGGTGCTAGTTTTGGGCTGGTGCTTTGAAAGATGCTGACATTGATTATATGGAGCATGATTAAAAGACCAAGCTACAAACCAAGGGGGAGATTGTTGGGCCTAGTTTTGTGGTTTGAGCTTAGTTTGTTTTAGTTTAACTTTGTTTTGGGCTTGGGTTGTGAGTTTATATGTAAGCCTAGAACACTTATGTGTTCTCGGTGGGCTTTTGGTTGTTTGGGCTGGCCTAGTTGGTTGGTATCCCTATATATAGAGATGTTATGTATAGGGTTAAAGGTTGTTCATTCCAAGTATTAGTTCAAGTATTGTAAGTGCTTAAGCATCCGACGTATTCAATAATATACGTGTGTTTTGAAGCAACATCGTGTTAGTTTATTTTCTCTATTCGTATTCTTGAATCACCGAGTGTTGGTATTCCGCACCAATACTCGTTTGGTTGATATCATATTGTAGTGATCCAGATTCGGGACTTACATGGTTGAATAGGCCTATTAGATCATAGAAGCTTGTTGATAGTTGGTTAGGATTTTGAATGTTTTGCTAAATTCCAATAGCAGTAAGGTGAGGAGTTGTTCATGTGTCTTGCTCAATTGCATGCTAGGATAGTAGTGACAATATTCTCGCTTATTGTGTTGATCCTTGTTCATGATGTCATGTTAGTTTATCAAGTTATCTAGAGTTTTTTGTTTCGTAAGATTGCTTGCTTTAGATACTATTAATTAACCTTATTTGATAACCGTAAGGAAGTCAATATAACTTATTGCTTAATAATCTAATATTCATTCTTTGGGATTTTGTCCTTAAGGTTTGTTAGATGAATACGTTTAGAAAT
This sequence comes from Bidens hawaiensis, assembly GCF_021521415.1. NCBI lineage: Eukaryota > Viridiplantae > Streptophyta > Magnoliopsida > Asterales > Asteraceae > Bidens > Bidens hawaiensis. The sequence continues at coordinate 157,326 of NW_027495979.1, forward strand.
CAGTTTCCATAATCATGTTATTTGTCCATTGCTTGATGATTGTTGATACATGGGATTCTTACCTAGGTAGATTCCTTCTCTGATTGCTTTCGATCTTGTGTTTAATTGCTTGTTTCTCGTTTGCTTGTTTATTTGCTTTCTTAGTTAAATCTTAGTTTAAAACCCCCCTTTAAACATTAATAATAAATAGTCGTGTCGTAAGTCGAGTCTAATTAGTTAATTAACATAATTTATAGAGTCCTGTGGGTTCGATATTCCGGACTTACTTAGCTTTAGTACAATTGACCGGTTCACTTGCCGGTGTTTTGTGTAGTTGAGTCTTAAGTCTAGTTTTTATTAATTGTTTAGTTTAAATAATATTTAATTGACTGTTTTAAGCACATCAGCTAGCATAATGGCCATCGGTTCTACACAACTGACAGTGAGGAGGGCGTATGGAAGAAGTGGAATGACCACGATTGGAAAAAGAAGAGGAGCCCTAGAATTTGCCTCTTTGGGAGGAGCCACAAGATGGCTTTGAATTGGATCTGAAACGAGGAGATTGGGCAATGAAAGCGGATTGTGGGATAGATTTACCGTGTAGGGTTTGAAGGAATAGCTTTCGGCATGAGCAAGAAGATCACGAAAAGGTGGGGCGGGTTTCATGGTTCATTGGGAGGTTGAAAAAGTTTCAAAAGAAGAGCCAAGTCCACAAAGGAACCAATGGCGTTTGTCTTCGTCAGTCACTGGATGGCCAATAGCAGCCAATTGGTCGCACAAGTACTTGAATTTTTAACCAAAATCGGAGTCGGAGGAGGTCACTTTTTGTAGCTGACGAAGGGTATCACGAACGGTGTGCATCCTTTCAATGGAAGGATGACTTTAGGCATGCTCAAGGGCTTGCCAAATCTAAAAGGCAGAGAAAAGGCCAATGATTTCGGCCATAGATTCTTCCGTGAGGGTTGAGTGAAGAAGAAGAAGCACACATTGGTCGGCTTCCTTCCAGATAGGATACTCTGGGTTCAGAATGTTTTTGTCATTAATGACAAGGTTTTCAGGTGGTGCGACGGATGAGCCATCGACGTGGCCAAGAAGATTGAGATAGGATAGAACAGGGTAGACTTGATTTTTCCAAATGAAGAAATTTGTTGACGGGAGTTTGATTGTGTGACACCCGGTAATTTCCCAATCCCATAAACCAAGTAATCAACCTAATTATTAGGTAATTATGTTGTATGCGCCCTGCGCGAGCGCGCCATGTTAGAACCAGCGCGTGCATATGTTGTATGCACCCTGCGCGAGCGCGCCATGTTAGAACCAGCGCGTGCATATGTTGTATGCACCCTGCGCGAGCGCGCCATGTTAGAACCAGCGCGTGCATATGTTGTATGCACCCTGCGCGAGCGAGCCATGTTAGAATCAGCGCGTGCATATGTTGTATGCACCCTGCGCGAGCGCGCCATGTTAGAATCAGCGCGGGCATATGTTATATGCGCCATGCGCGAATGTTTTGGCTTTATGTTTTCATAACTTAATTTCATAGTGTCTAATGGGTTGACCACCCCGCTTGATGCTAAGGCGGGTGCATCCCAAATCATTTATGCGCGTGCGGAAAGGGAACTAACCTCCCCGCATGGCGGGAACATTGAGAGCTAGTTTGTCTGAAGCTCCAGGATGGAATTGACTTCAACATAACTGATCACTATGTTGAAATACCAAGGCCTCATGGAGAATCTACAAATGAAACCCAACGTCCCTGACTGCGAAAAGGTTACACACCTACCCGCAGCAAAGAAATAGCCTACACGCAGAAGGCTATACGCGCAAGGCTACACGCACAAAACACTTAGTCTATTTCTCAAATGTATGGGGATTTTCCCCGCCCAGAAGGAACCAGTTACGTGTTTCAGAGATTTTTACCTTTTGACTGCACACTGACAACAGTACCAGGAAAAGTATACTGTAACACGAAATGTCAGCTGTCAGCCATACCTACTCCCACCAACCACAGTCCTGCATGTCCTGTCAAAATCAATCAGAATCTTTCTAACCACTCCCTAGGACCAATCACCTCCATTCTTTTAAATTTATAATAATAATTTCCATACTTTATCATCATTACACCTAGATATGAAAGGATTTCAACCCCCTAAAGCAAGGGATTGTGTTCCCTTGAGTTTGCCTATAAATATGTAACCTAAATTATCACCCAAACACACTACAAACTCTTAAAACTGCAAATCAGCATCCGTTTCATTTCCGTTCCTGTACTAGGTAAGCCGAGATTATAACCTTGAGATCTACTTTCCAACCCTTATATTCTCCGATTTCTTGATCATAATATATGTATTTCTTGTTATTTAATCATATTCTAGACTTTCAATTTCGAGCCTAACACCAAGAAACCCGAATCTCGATTAGTCTCTTAACAAGAACCACAGGTGAGTCTCACTGCCCCTATTTTCACTATTTTCACTGTTTTAAACTGTTTTCGGGGCGAGGGACACGTACCTAAATTATGTTTTATCATGGTACTCTTACAAGTAATGCAAGCGATTATGTGTTTAAATTATGTTTCTTTATGGAATATTTTTCGAGCAATGCAAACGGTTATCTATGGTTTTCGATGTGAGTGCGATACGAGTAAGTGATCACTTTACCATTGGAACTCTAAGGATAGGGACTGCTGGTTTGATCAACCCACTCGTAGGGGTCGCACCTCTTTGCATGGACGAGTGCCTAGTATGGTCATGGGGCAGTACTATGGGATTGAGCCCGCTCGTAGGGGTCGCACCTCTTTGCATGGACGAGCGCCTTGTTTTTCCGGCACAACGTCCGCGCGTAACCCGCGGGACGGTATTATTAATTCGCTCGTAGTGGAAGCGCCACTTTGCATAGACGAGCACGTTTTTCAGAGATGTCCGCGCGTAACCCGCGGGACGGTATTACTTTATTTTGCTCGTAGTGGCAGCGCCACTTTGCATAGACGAGCACGTTTTCCAGAAATGTTCGCGCGTAACCCGCGGAACGGTTTTATCAGGAATATGTTATCAGAACTATGTTTCAATACGAATTCACAAAGCATGTGTTTTATGATGTTATCAGAAATATGTTTTAGTATGGTTGTATCATGATTATGATGCAATACGATTTATCAAGTTACTAAAACTTGTGAACTCACTCAGTTTATACTGATTCAAATGTTTTTACGTGTCTTTCAGGAGACAACTAGGTAGCGCATGGAGTCACACATAGAGCACCTCACGCAGAACATCTAAAATTAGCTTTTTGGAAGATTTTGGTTCTATCCCTTCGACGCGCGCGGTTGTTCCCGCCACGTAAGGGGATATGGCGCGGAAATCTTCAATGATTTTCATACTTGGATGTTTTTATGTAATTCTAAACAATGTAATGTATTTTGTACTAGACATTTCATGCGCAATGGAAATTTTATTTTTCTTAAATGTTTGCAATGACCCGTGCTTGACTATCAATCCCCACTCGCGTGCGCCCGGCTGTTTCCGCCGTTTAGGGCCGGGTGTGACAGATTGTTATGAGATGTAGTAGAGTATGGAGAGGAGTAGCGTTTGGATCCAAGGAGGTTGCAGAGGCTTCCATGGTGGGAAAGGAAAAAAAATGAACTAATGATTGAAGGTGAGGATACTTAGGCTAATGATACCATGTGAAGATAATATTCTTTAGGATTTCCATTAAATGTAAATGCAAGTTATATACATAAAAGGTAACACAAAATATGGAGAGAATATCTCCTTACACTTATGGGAAATATAACAACATAATGACTAGTCAAATGTATTTAAATTTTGAATTACGTTTGGCAGCTATTAAGAAGTGATAGGTCGGGAGTGAGTTTAGGACCGCTTTTAACACCGTTATTCGACCCCCAAATGATAAGCTTTTTCCTTTCCATAACGGTAGCCGCTTTTTAAAAGTCTCCAACACCGGATCCCAAGACTTAATTAGATTCATATTGCACCCAATTGGAAGGCCTAAGTGTTGGAACGATAACACTCCTACTCTACAGTGAAGAATATTTGCTAGCTGAATTTCCTCCTGTGGATGCACGTTTATTCCGAAAACACAGCTTTTTGACATATTCACCTTTAGCCCCGACACCATAAAGAATCACCTCAAGATCCTTCCCAAGTTATTTGCGTTTTCCAAGTCCCTCTCTCCTATGAAAATACCATCAATTGAAAAAGGAAATGGGAGATTACCGGCCTGCCTGCTTCACTTTTTAAGCCTTTATAAACCCTTCTACTCACTGCCTTTTTCATCATCCCCGAAAGTGCCTCCATGACAATGATGAATAAGAATGTGGACAACGGATCCCATTGCCGAAGACCAGGAAAACATTGAAACTTGTGAGTCGGCGACCCGTTAACTAGGAGTGAGGACCGAATTGCTACTAATAATGTTGCCACCCATCTTCGCCATAAATCCGGGAAATTCATTTGCTCCATAATCGAGTCCAAAAAACCCAAATTCACACAATCGTATGCCTTCTCAATATCAATTTTAAAAATCATACCTTTTTTGTGTGACCTCTTCAACCAAGCTAATAACTCGTTTAAAATTAACGGCCCATCTAGAATGCTCCGGTTCGTTAAAAATTCCGTTTGTTCCACCGATATTAATTTCCCAATCACCTTCTTGAGTCTACTAGCAAGAACTTTCGAGATCACTTTGTTTATGATTCCAATTAAACTAGTGGGTCGGAAGTTGCCTAAAGTATGCGGGTCATTAACCTTGGGGATAAGTGCTTTAAATGAAGGTAGGCAGCCCACATTAATCATGTGTCACACCCCCATCTAAGGCCTAGGAGTGCGACCAATAGTTGGTACCACATTTGTATATAAATCAGAGTTACGGGTTATTAGCGGAAACATGTGGATTTAAAGTTATAAAAATTTACATTACAAAAGATGAGACAAAAGTCTCATTTAAGTTTTACTTGTTTATACTTTACAAAACCACCATTCATTAATATTTAAGTTAACAAAATATCCGAGCCATCGGAATCATAAGCACTTTGTTCTTCAAGCCCTATTCTTGTTTACCTGCAAAATATTAAGAAAATACGTCAGCAACGAATGCTGGTGAATATGCTAACGCTAAAATATTTTCTTTTACTTGATTACCCCTCGAGACATAACTTAGGTCCGGCCCATCGTGGCTTAGGAATAATCAAGCTAAAAAAACATCATTATAAACTTGATTCTCTACACTAGATCACCCCAGCAAAACATCGCAGTGTTTCGACATACTTAGGTACCATCAATATACACATGGTCAGTCTCACTCGAACGTACTTAGGTCCGGCCCATCGTGGCTGGAGGTCGTGACCAAGCGTGGTGCGATGTTCCCACCGCATTTTACCACATATGTAAGGATCCAGACAAACGTATACTACAGCCTGAGGGCTAGGCCTTTACTCTTATTTATAATGTTTTAGAGACACTTAGTCTCATGTAAAGTTTTTCATAATAACACGTTTGACTCGTTTGAAAACAAGTTTGTAAAAGTGGGGCGTATTCACCTTTTGATTGGAATCGGCTTCCAACACCGTCCGTGGGTCTTTCCATTGCTATCTCACACCTATTGTACGAGTATAACTTTTTATTAGTCGGATATACAATCCGGCTTAATGTCACACCCCAACCTACGACGGAAATGCCGGGGCGTGAACTGATTGTCACAGCTCTCAAGGTACTATTATGCAATATTAAATGTGACAATATCTATTAAATTTAATTAAATAATCAAGTACATCAAACATATAAATAAACAAGTACAACAAACATCCAACATTAAATTCTTGTGTCTTCTTCTCTAACATGCATCCTAAGTTGCTTTAAAAAATCTTGATAATCACGTCACACGATAACCTGCATATGCGTTAAAATACAAATAGGTTTTGTCAACACAAGGTTGAGTGAGTAAATCACCAGATTTGAGACACTATATAATATTAAGTAATAGTGCAAACTGTTCCTGTGAGATATACAGATAAGCCATAGCACATAACAATCAAACAATTTTAAGGAAAGCAAACCATAAAGAAAGGGCTCAACCAATCCATATAAATGAACTTTGGTTACGAAGCAAGGACTAAACCGTGCCATAAAAATGGACATCGGTTGCCGAAATAAGCAAGTAGCATTCAAACAAAGTAAGTAAGCAAATAGCAAGTTAGGCAAACTGATAAACACACAAGGATAAACAGTTGCGGTTGAGTACTATATAATATAAAAATATAGACGAACGCATATGTCCCCAAAACGGTTAAAAATAAGTAAAAGAGGGGAGTGAAATACTCACCTTAGCAATAAGCGAGAAAAAATAAATGAGGTAATAAACTGTAGCAACAACTGACGTACTCAACGAGATGAATCAACGGAAACACCCTAAGTAGTAATAATCAAAGGAAATACTACGGATCAATAAATGAATAATAATAACTCGTGATTGAGAGTTTTAAAATAACTTACTTTAAAGACTATTTCTATAAATATTAATAAAATATAATTAACATAATAAATCCTTTTTATAAGAAAACCCTTTTTTGATAAAACCTAATTAAAAATCCTTTATTAAAATCCTTTATTGATATCTTTTAATACTATAATATATATATATTCAAATCAAGATTCGGAAAAGACAACGAGTTAATTTGTCTACGTTAAAAAATACTGATTAATTAATATGTTAATAATATTTGTATTGTAATTAAATTGATTAAATATCTTAATATCTTAATAAAGTACTTAAATGCTCTTTGAACTCAAAAATAACAAAAACATACGGGCTGGGGGGTTCGAACCCGCGACCCCCAGCCACACAGATCTTAACCTCTTAACACAAGCCAACTAGGCTGGCTTGCAATTTTCTTAAAATTTCGTAACGAAAAAATATAAGCAGATATTTCAATAAACCCAAATATCTATGAACCCTAGAATTAAGAATCCGCCATAATGTTAATCAAATGCCCGATTAATCATAGAGGTTTTAAAATACAGAAAACGGCGAGCACAATGATGTAAACAATAACCGCAAACGCTGCTTGAATGGAGATTAATTGCGTATAACAGTCGTCGGCCAAGAGAGGATCAAGAACACCAGAACCCATTGACTATAATGAAATTAAATATTGGGGTAAGGATGATTAGGGTTGGATGATTGTGATTGCAAGTTTAATTAGGTTTAGATGGACGTTTACTTGTATAACAAGATCAATCTTGATGTCGGCTGAAGTATAATTAGAAACGAATCGTGTTTGATCGATTTAACCAAATTTGTGTGTCGGTTAGGCCGAGAATAGAAGGTATAACATAAGATTGATTCAATTTCCAAGTTGGTAGCGAGAATTGAGGTCCAAGAAATCAAACGGGTTATCGGGTTAAGGATACGAACATGGGTTACGGGTAAGGTTTGTTGCGTAAAAGGGTTAAATGGATATTATATGTATAATTTGTAATAAGGTCCTCAAAGTCTAGAGGTGGGATCAAATATAGGTAATAGTTTAGTTTGGGGTTATAATTGCCATATTTTGAAAGTTATAAATATATAATATATAGATAAAAATATAATATAAATTAACTCGATAAACGCGATAAATTTTCCGAACATCAAAAATAAGTCGGGTTTTAAATATGGATATTGAACTTTTGAAATGTCCGAGTTGTTACAGTCTCCCCTACTTTAGGGAATTTTGTCCCGAAATTAAATGATACCATAACAAAACCATTAAAGTTTGAGGAAAAGAAAATTTTAAATGTAAATTTTAAAATTAATCATAATACAAAACTTTAAATAGTTGAAACAAACGCTTTAAATGAAAATCCGATAAGGGCACTTATATATAGTATCCACCATGTCCTTATCATCTTTACATTTGTACCGTTATTCCAACCACTTTTGATTCTATATTATGACACACAATCTTACGCTCCTTGATTTCCATGCGAGGACTTCGATAATTATGTTCCGGACCATAATTATTTTCATAGTCGGATGGTCCACATGATTCATCCCATCGCGTGGATTTACAAAACGTTTGATTAAAAACATTACCTTGAGGAAACAAAAGTTTTAATTTATAACACTAGAAAATCAATAATGCATAAAAGAATTTTAAAAATTATAGTGGACTTTAATAGGCAAAGAAATTTCTAAGACCTCGTAAAATTATAAGTGTTTAAAGTTGAAAAAGAGGTAACTTATTAATAGTTAAGGTGAATAGGTTGTGATGAATGAGGATAAGGAAATAAGATAGTGTTTGAACTCGGAATTGGTTAATCCTAACACACACAGATCTCGGATCTGTTATGTATATATAGATAATTAACCTAAGGATCTAGTTTATTGTTACTCTTGATTATGTTGTTATATATGTATATATTAGTTGTATATATGTGAATTGATAATATTAAGATGAAGATTGAGAGAGAATTGGACAGTAATTCGTTAATGTTAATCTCAAAACTTAAATTAATAGTGGACAGAGACCACTATATATAGAAGATGGACATTCCATAACGAACTAGAGTCCACTTCGTTACATACATTGAAAGTAAATAACTTAACGAATCACCCCCTGATTCGTTAAACATCCTTAACGAATCAGGAGGGATATTAACTTAGATCTAGTTCGCTAAACATCCTTAGCGAACTAGACAATACATTAACGAATTACAAAGATAACTTAATAATTTATTACATAAATCAAACGACAAATATGTTAACGATAAATACAAAGACTCGAGACGCAAAACCGTACACTGACAGACACCCCCTCGTCTTGAGCTCTTTGTCTTTACTTTACTTGAAACGCTTGGACTGCCAATCTCTGCAACTATGAATCCCGTTCTCATAACATACCCGCACCACGCGTTGGAACTGCATAGCTAGATCATAGTCTTCATTGCGCTCGATCAATATCTTATTCTTGTGTAGCACATCGTTGTCGGTCTCAGTTAAATTAACCAACCACATCAGATCGATGATATTGATTAGCTCAGTATTTAACCCTTTACCCAGGACAATGATGGCCTCTCCAGTTCGATTGTTGTAGTACCAGCGGTTGAAGGATAAATACATATGTTGGTTCATCGTCTTCACCGGCACACGCTTAATCGTCTTCGGCGGCTTTACTTAAGGACCAGCTTTTTCCATCCAGTTTTTGGATCGATCTCATCGATACGCTTGCGGATGGGAATTTGTGGTTTAAAATACTTAAACCCGTTGTTCACCTCAAATAACAAGTGTTGGTGAAAACGTTTTGCATGGTAGTCCTCGCCACGATTAATAAATGGACGAAACACCAAAGTGCGTACATCCCATCTTGGTAATGAGAGAAGATCAGACATCCTTTCATAGTACTGGACGCCCTTCTCCCATTTAACAATATATACTTTCAGTTCAGAATCATAAAGCCAAGAAATAATATCACCTTGCACTTTCGACACCGCCTTGAATGTAGTCTTCTGGTTGGCTTTGGCACGTGCAACAGCTTCTTCTTTCTGTTCCCGATCCACATACCGAAATGCCTCAATGATCTTACTTGCTTTCTTATGTCTGAACCATCTAAGAATGTCATCATCAGTTGGGTTTTCAAGTGAGTCAAATCTTGTATCAACGACAGTCTTTCCTTTTGACGTCTTCTCAAGATGATCTTCTGCTTCTTTTACAATTTCTTCATTAAATACATGAGCACCCTGATCAATATTGGTGTGTTGAAACAGATCAAGGTATTCCTCAGCAGTCACATCTTCAACCACAACCTCCTCATTCTCATACATAAAACTCGTACACATTTCAACATTAGGATCATTTAAGATCTCATCATCATTAATAACCTCAACGTCCTCTTCACCCTCTAACACGGTCAATTTGTCTTCATTCAGACCAAGCAAGATAGCAATCTGCTCTCGTGTTAGTGACTTCTCAACAAACTGCCCCACGGCTATCTCATCAGCATTAACCATGCTTCTGATCACCCCCTCACCATCAATAAAAATAACCGTATTGGCCTCGATCATCTCAATCGGTTTGGCGGCAGAATAATCATGATAAATAATAACCTGTTTGCCTGAATCATCAACAGAACTCGTACCTGCACCAGAGGCTGGGTCTCGAGTTTGTTTAGTCTCACCACCAGCACCAGACTCATCCGGATCCTCATCATCATTCTTGAGCTTTTTCAGCGCGTCATCTTTTCATGTAAGTTGCAAAATAAGCTCCTCTTTCTCTTTAATTTTTACCCCCTGAGACTCAACAATTTCACGAAGGGCCTTTGTTTCTTTTTGACAGAAGGAAACATAGCTGAGCAGCTTCTTCTGGTTCTCCATCATACGTTCCTGAGTCATACGATCTGCCGACATTTGATTTTCATAGAAATGTAGGAGACTCAATACCATGCTCATTTCCTGATAATGAGGTGATGCAGCAAAAGAAGGAGGAACTGGCTGAACTGGACCTATAGGTCGACTGAGTCTCAAAAATGAAATATCTGGTGGAGGCATCATCATTGGTGTAGGAGGAATCACTGAAGTAGCGGTTGTCGGCCTTGGTGTAGTAGATAATACAGAGTGAGGGATCATACCAAGTTGTGGATCCGATGTAAGCGTAGTCGTCAATGTAAACTCCGGGGTGCTAGTAGTAAGCGGCACCACCGGGCGTTGAGGTGTGGATGACCTTGGAGGTTGAACTACAAACGAGATGCCAGCTCCAGCCGACACTCGACGCTTTGAAGAGCCTTCCGAGGCTAGCTCTTTCCCCTTCCGCTTGCGTTGAGCAACAATTGTAGCTGCTAAAGCCGCTTCAACTGCAGCTTGTTGTTCTAAAATAGCAGCATCACCATTACCACCTGCATCATCATCACCCTCGTTCCCACCTGGTCCCTCCTCACGCTCAGAATCCGAATCATCATGGATCCAACGATCATTGTCAGGACATACATATTCTGGATTCACCAAATTACCAATCAAACGCTTGGTCCTAGGTGTCTCCTTACGGTAAAGCTTCATTCTTCTAACAGTATATGCCGACATGTGATCTAATTCCAGCACGTCGTTTACCAACGTTTGATCGATGACCAAATTTGGAATCAAGTCTTGAATAATTAGCTGGAGGAAACGTGGATACATCAGAAATTTCTTCTTCTGGACCGTTTGCAGACATTGCTCCTTAAGATGATAGAAGGTCATCTCTGAGAAGTTAAACGGCTTGTTGAGAACAAGTGCCACAAAAGCTAACTGCAACATGACACGACATTCATCAAAGCATCCTCTACGACCTCCCAAGCAATGGATCAACACATGTAAAAGATACTTATACGTTGGACACAACCCATTCTTGTTGTACATAGAATCACCAAGATCACGTCCTTAGAATACACGACGAAACAAGCCCTTGATCAAATCCTTGTTAAATTAATAAGGATTGTCGATGTTATCTCCAAATTGAAGGACACGTCGGATCACATCAATATCAACGGTGATAGACGTTTGGTTGATTGTTGCTGTAATGTGGTTCTTAACTTCAATGTATCCCGCCATATTCCAAAATTGACGAATGATACTTAGACGGACTTCAGGATTAGTAGTGACAGAGTAGTGAATGCGAGAACGACGAATAAACTCCAATAATCTTCCAAAAATATTTTCGTCTGCAAAATTTATACCAACAAAGGCACGAACGTTATGCCGAGTATCATAAGGAAGTATAGGCAGATTCTGCTGTTGTTGCTGTTGTTGTTGATCAGCAACAGGTGGATCTTGTTCCATGTTCTCAGCCATAAGTCTAAAATAAAGACATCGAGAATCAGTAAAATTCAATGATCATAAAAGTAAAAATTATAAATTTATCACTTAAAAAATTAATAAGAAAATTAAATTTAATATGATTTAAAATTAAAAAATTTAAAATTTAATATGTCATTCGTTAAAGAATTAGTCTGATTCGTTACAAAGTGTATAACGAATAAGCTAATTCGCTATCAAGTAAATTATAACGAATTAGAAATAGCGAATTACAATTGAAAGTTGACGAATTAAGAACTAGTTCGTCAAAATTTAATAACTAAGTCGTTATAATTTAACGAATATACATCTGATTCGTTAATAAAATGATTCGCTATTCTAGTTCGTGTGACTTACTTCACAAATTGGACACGAATGAGTTCCAATTCGCTAAGTATAACGAATGGCCATCACAGCTTAATCTTTGACTTTTGTGGCCAAAGTCAAAATTAACCAAGAACACTGAAAGTCAAAATTGTAAATCGGGAATCGATTACTCCATAATTATCGATGAGTATCCAAACTAACAACCATATAGGTCTCGGAAACCCACAACGACCCAAATGGTAACGATTTGAGGGTTCAAAACATGGAATAGATTACGTAAGTTAGGGTTTGAACGAAGCGTCAAAACCCAATAATAAACATTAACAAATTTATCCCATCAAACAGTAATCAAAACATGATTAAATATCGCCATTGATCTTGGAAATACATTCCGATGATTATGGTAACAGATTCATGGTCCATTACAACCTATACATTAAAGTTCAAAGAAACCTCAAACACCCGATAACAAAACCTCATATAACCCATCAAACCCTTACAAGATTTGACGAAAATGATTACGGTGTAATCAGTATTACCTTACAAGCACTAATATATGATCAAAACACAGAACAATGAAAATCAAATATGTTGCAAAAAAATTGAGCAGAGTAACTTTGCAAGTAAGGAAGAAGAAGGTGAATAGTGTGACGAACCACCTTCACATTTCCCTATATAGTCTGACATAACACGCTTTCCAAGGTAACGAATCAGACGATTCGTTTGAATTTTGAACTAACGAATCACTTGTTTCGTTAAGTTCAATACATACGTGTTATAACGAAGTAGGTTTAATTCGTGGCTAGTTCGTTAAATATGCATAATGAATTGGGTGTGTTTCATTACAGAGTGCGGAAGAAAATTAGGGGAACGAACTAGGATGTAGTTCGTTAAAAACAACCTAATTCGTTATTCATATTTAACGAATTATACCATTAAATGAACTAATATTAATTAATTAATAAATAAAAATTAATAAATAAACTAATTTATAACTAACTCATTTAACTTAAAGAAATTACCGATATCACATACCTCGATAATTGAATACCTTAACATTTCACGTTTTGAAACCGATAACTTAAAATAAATTAAATTATCATAAATATTAACAGAGCAGGAGTTGTTCCCGTTACATCGATTAAGATAAATAATTAAATACTTAAATAATATGTAAAAATAAAAACAAAATCTTTTTGATGTTTTGAAATTTTCGACATAAAACAAAATATTTACTAGAAAATTATCCGAAAAATTTAAAACACGAAAAAATATTTTTGTGTTTTTGTATGATATTTCAAAAGCAGTACATATTTTTTGGATTGTTGTCGAGTTTGAGCAGAGAATCATACTGACCAAATTGCCCTTCCATCACAACTTTATATTTCAGCGATATTGTGACTGGTGTTAAGTCGGTCATTGGTATTGTTGTCCACTTAAATCTAATAACAAACTTTCAAGCATTTTTTTTGATATGATTAATGGTTCATTTAAAGCACAGAATATCAGAAACTATCAGCCTCTAATATTGGTTCAAGCTTAATTTGATTTTTGCCATATTACCCCAACTTGACTTAAACCATTATATTGCAGATCAAAATTTGAATTTTATAAAGATTTCTTAGCAATGCATTGATTTTCTTTTACTATGAGTGAATATGCACGAGTCCATCTGTCGGCTTACATACATTGTATCCCCTGGGGTCCGTTTCTTAATGGTAATAAGACGCGCGCAAGGGAGGAACAATGTATGACTAACAGCTGATTTTGATCAAGTCAGTAATTTAGATTTGTACTAAGTACAACAGTGATCAAGTTTAATGACTTTGGGTTTGCTCTAAAAGCGAATAAAATATTCATGCATATGAATACCCAGATGATTAAGCCGCATAAAGATTCACAATGTCCAGAACCTCAAAGCTTGTTATTTGCTTTATTTTATTATTGGTGATCAAACAATTATAAGGCTTGAGTATGACAGGTTATTACATTTCTTCCATCCTCACCGAGACTTTTGCTAGAGACTAACACCTCTTTCAATTTGACGTTTCTTTATGTTTATATCACATACTTTACTTTGCTTGTTTGTTTGAAGATCTACCAATGCACCAATGCAATTAAACACATAGTCTTTTAAGCTTATTTCTTGCTGGATTTGAGGTCAAGATAATCTATGTACTATCATTTTCTCTTTTTGCTTCAAAAACTCAAAATTTTGAGGAGCATAAAACAAAAATAAAGATAAATTTAATCGCCCCAGATAACTTAAGTTTATAAATAAATGGCTGTTCTATCAATTCAACAAGTGAATAATAGGACCAAGACATGCAAACATGCTTCACAAACTTAAATAACTGACATAATTTTCAGCGAGAAAATAATCTAAAACGCATAACGAACACCCCAACTACCTTCCATTATCAGGTGAATGGCTAAACCGAACATTTACAAGTAAATATCAGGACCAAATATATACAAATATATGTCCTTAAAATGTAGATAATTGACATAATTTTCAGCAAACTTATGCAAAAATCTTTTTGGTTTTTCTCTATACATACATTAAAAACATAATCTTTTTGATTTTCGGATTTTTCTTTACAATTTGAAAACACAATCTTTTTGACTTTTTTAAATTTTAAATATGTTTTTGGATTTTCAAAATATTTTAAGAAAAAACAGTATTTTTAATTTTTTCAAAATTTTCTAATGTTTTTGGATTTTAAAATTTTTTAATGTTTTTGGATTTTATCTATACAAACGAAAAACACAATATTTTTGTATTTTCTAAATTTTTCACCCCTTAAAATCTAAAATCAAAATAAATTTTAAAATAAAAGAAACAAAAAAGAAAGATAGTCATCCTTGTTTCAGTTAATCAGCGAGGGTCTTCAATCCATTTAAACCAAGCCGAAATTGAAAACACGTTTTGTCAAAAGCTTTGATAAATAGATCGGCTTTCTAAAAGTCGGTATGTACTTTCTCAAGGTCAATTAATTTCTTTTCAAAGCAATCTCGTATAAAATGATATTGATTTTTGATATGTTTTGTTTTTGAATTAGTACAGGATTCTTTGTGATAGAAATTGCAGCAGAATTATCAATCAAAATAGGATTAGTAAGAAACTTCAAACCGTAGTCGCGAAGATGTTGTTGTGTCCACAGAACCTGGGAACAACAACTCGAGGCTGCAACATCCTCAGCTTCGGCAGTTGAAGTGGAGACCATTTTCTGCTTCTTACACTGCTAGGAAACAAGCCGGTTTCCTAAAAACTGACATCCTGCCGTCGTTGATTTGAAGTTGATCTTGCAACCTCCGTAGTCCGAGTCTGAGAAGGCAGTAAGCTCAAAGTTATCGTCCTTGGGGTACCACAACCCGATGTCTGGATTTTCCCTCAGATACTGAAGTATTCGCTTAACCGCAGCTAGGTGAGTCACTCGTGGACTTGCTTGAAACCTAGCACAAAGACAAACAACAAACATAATATCAGGGCGAGAAGCCGTTAGATACATTAAAAAACCGATCATGGCACGATAGAGGGTAGGATCAACGGTATCCTCCAATTCATCCGGTGATAAATTGTGACCCATGGGGAGAGGAATAAAAGGGATTTTTCCGGCAGATATCTTGAATCGGCTCAAGACATCGTTCACGTACTTGGTCTGGTGAATAAAAATTCCGTTTGCAGACTGGTGAACTTGCAACCCTAAAAAGAAATTCATCTCTTCCATCAAGCTCATCTCGAACTTCGTTTGTATGGACTTCTCGAACTCCTTACATAATGTGTCGTTTGTAGACCCAAAGATAATAATGTCGACATAAATCTGAACTAGGAGAAGATCATCACCAACAGTCTTATGAAATAAAGTGCAGTCGACAGTCCCTCGTTTGAAACCATTATCTGTCAGATGGTCGGCGAGCGTGCCATACCAAGCTCTCGGGGCTTGATATAGACCATACAGGGCCTTGTTTAATTGGTAATCTCAGTCCGGGTAATCAGGATCTTCAAAACCAGGAGGCTGTAGGACAAACACTTCCTCGTGTAATTCACCATTGAGAAAAGCACTTTTAACATCCATTTGATAGACCCTGATATTCTTATAAGCAGCATACGCCAGAAAGATTCGAATCGACTCTAATCTTGCAACTGGTGCATACACTTCCGTATAATCAATACCCTCTAGCTGATGAAAACCTTGCACCACTAAACGTGCCTTGTTCCTTACGATCACCCCATGATCTTCTTTCTTACACTTAAATACCCATTTAGTCGGAATAGCTTTCTTGACTCTAGCAGGTTTGTCGATTAAATCCCAAACACCCAAACGTGCAAATTGCTATAATTCTTCTTGCATAGCTTCTACCCAAGAAGGATCTTCAAGTGCCTTATGAGTTAATGTCGGTTCTACTTGAGATAGAAAGCAAGTGAATTTTGCAAGATTTACAATTCCCGATGAATGTAAATTAGCATATGCACACAATACGTTATTCTCACTTGACAAAGCAACTTGATGACGTGTTTGTACCCCCACACCAAGTTCTCCAATGATGTTTTCTTGTGGATGATAGCCATGAATCCGTAGAGTAGGATTCTCAGGAACAACAACATTATCAAATAAGTTAGTATAATGTTCACCAAGTTCAGGAGATGAAACATTATCACTGTCAAGTTCAATAACTGGATCATCAGCTTGATTGTCATCAGAAGAAGTAGATACATTATCAACCTGATTATCATCACATGGGTCTTCAGTTAGAGCAGGAGTTGTAGCTTCAACATCATTAGAACTTGAAAATCTTGGAATGGCCAAATGATCTTCAAAGTATGCTCGAACCAGATCTTCATCGATGTGCTCAGTTGAAGGAGCAAATGAATTGAATAAACCATCATAGTCAAACATACAGTCGGGACCTT
Source organism: Bidens hawaiensis (assembly GCF_021521415.1). Classification (NCBI taxonomy): domain Eukaryota; kingdom Viridiplantae; phylum Streptophyta; class Magnoliopsida; order Asterales; family Asteraceae; genus Bidens; species Bidens hawaiensis. The sequence continues at coordinate 174,369 of NW_027495979.1, forward strand.
TCCCTTGAGGAGGAGTGGTATACTTTTGACAGTCCACATGATACCATTCCTCAACACAACCAGAAGTGAAATTAAATACTTGTTTCTTTGGAGACGCATATCCCAAGAAATAACCTTCGATAGCTTTTTCTTCAAATTTACCTGTATCCTTCTTCAACATTGTACAAGGACACCCAAAAGGTTCCAGGTACTTTAAGTTAGGCTTTCGATTGTTTAAAAGCTCGTAACTTGCTTTCTCGAGTCGTTTAACAGTTAAAACCCGATTAAGCGTATAGCAAGCTATTGGACGGGAAGCTTAGAATCAGCAAGCATAGTTCTTGCGGCTTCAATCAAGGTTCTATTCTTCCATTCAGCAATACCGTTTTGTTGTGGAACATAAGGAGCTCTAAGTGCTCGATGAATTCCTTTTTGAATGCAAAAGAAATCCAATACGGTGTTCTTAAATTCAGTACCATTATCACTTCAAATTCTCCTCACCTTGTATTTGTATTGTGATTCGATCTTAGTGATAAGGTTTTGTACCAAAACGGGCATTTGATCTTTTGAACTCATAAATAACACCCATGAGTATCTTGAATAATCATCAGTGACAACAAGACAATACCAATCCCCAGAGATACTTGCACGATTCACCAGACCAAAGAGTATCAATGGAATTCAATAACTTAGAAGGATGAGACTTTTTCTTCTGCTTGCCCTTCTTGCATGCAATGCAGTTATCAGATAACTTAAAGTTCTTCAACGAGACACCCTCAACTAAGTTATTAGCCATTAAATAATTTATGTAACGAACATGTATGTGACCCATTCTACGATGCCATAGAATAGAATTCTTCTCGGTTGCTTTTGAGACAAAACATGTTTCGATAGACGTTGATATTTTAGAACTCATATTAAGACATAAATATCATTTGATCGAGGTGATCTCATGACAACCATGTATTCGGGTATCACATATCCCGGTTTCAAGATAAGACACTCTTTATCAGTAATACCGTGGTGTACTTTTATCGCATATTTGTAACACACTCAATAAATTATGGTCCACCTTGTCACAGTAATTGACTTTTTCAAAAGTAATATTACCATTTGAAACTTCACCTTCCTGTGTGATCATACCCCCAGAATTCCCAGCAAACGCTACATAAGCCCTTTGAATATTTCTCACATTTGTTAAGAGGTTGAGATTTCCAGTGATATGACGAGAACATCCAATATCCATTATCCAGTTCTCACCAGAAATGGTCTTGGATGTACCCTCATTGATCTTAGCCATGCAAGCAAACACAGTTGTAGGCTTGTCACAAGAGTCGTCAGAATCAGATTCAGAATCATTGTCAGAGGACAGCTCACTTCTACTTGCATCTTGAAAGTCTTTAGTTAGCCCAAACATAGCCAAATTAGCTTGATTATCATTACACAGCAGTCGTTGTGAACAATAATTTCCATCAGCTAACATTGCTTGTGACCCAGAAGTAGACGGTTTCTTTTAAACATCATTACCTCGTGTTGTGGAAGAATTTTTATTATGACCACGAGGACCAGTATACTCCTTTTTCGGCTTGTCACATTCTTTTTCAAAATGCCCGAACTCTTGACAATTGTAACATTTCACTTTTAACTTGTCAAATCCCAATTTCTTGTTCAAGGCAGGAAGATCTTTGCCAGTCTTTTGCATGAATCTCTTAACCTTACGAACAATCATAGCCATGTTCCATTTCAAGTCCATGATCTCTAAATCATCTGGATCAATCTGATCATAATCTTCATCAGTCAGTTCACTTGTGGCTATTTTACTACTCACCAAATTTTCATATGAAGACATGAAGGCTGTCAGAAAAGCAAAATTTTGTTCAGCTTCCTTCATGTTTACACTAGGTGGTGGAGAAAATGGATTTGTAGTAGATGAATTTCCAGACCCAACAGAAACACTAGATGATCCAGAATTACAGCAGTGTAAAAACATGCTCTTGGATCATTATAGATGGATGTTTCATTTTCACTTGCATGTTGTGTAAGAAATGCAGTGATTGGAGAAATAGTCGAACTTAGAGGCATACTACCACCATAGAAAGCAGGATCTTGACTTTCCTTGGAATACTTATGACACTTAAGATCGTATTCTCTTGCTTCAATCTTTTGCAAGAATTCAGTTGCAGTCAAGTCTTCATTCGTGAAATAGTTATTTTCTTTCAGAACCATTAAAAATGTGGAATAAGATCTTGGTAGTGCACTCTTGATAGTGTCAATCTTGTCAACCTCGGAAGTTTCCAATCTCATCTTATCCATCTCAGCAATCAAATATTAAACCTAGTCGTTATCTCCTCAACTGTTTCTGTTTTCAATAAATTAAAGTTTCGAAATTGAAACTTAAGCATTACCTTCTTACTTTCAGCTGTATTCCCCATACTCCTCATACGAATATGTTGGAATAAAGATGCACAGATCTTTATGCTACCAACTTGGTGAAAGATATTTTCAGGTAAAGCCATAGTAAGAGTAGAGTAAGCCTTTGTCTCAATCTCTAATGCTTTCTTCTCTTCTTGTGAATATTGAGAAATAGCTTTAGGAGTGTAACCAATAGTGTCATCTCCAATCATTGGAACAACATATACCTCATCTAAGAAATATGAGCAATCATGATGAACAGAAACCAAATGAGCACGAAAACGGGGTTCCCATTTAGCAAAATCGCTAAATTTCATCAACCTTGGACATTTCGAATGTGAGCCTATCTGAGTATCAAGTTGCAACATTTGTTGCATTAACATATTTTGTGAAGCTAGTGCATAAATACCAGCCATGTTTGTTAACTGAATATGTTTTCAAACTCCAAGGATTAAAGTTGAGACTTTTAATTAACGAACTGTGAACAGTTGTAACGAACTGCGAACAATGTTTGACGAATCACACCTTAACGAAGATAAGAGTATTTAGGTAACGAATTAGAAATGGTTTTAATGAAACTGAAAGAAGTCAACGAATCAGATGGTCAACAAATTAGAGAACAGTAAATTTGACGAATTAGAAATAGTTTATAACGAACTGGTTCACGAATTAAGTCAAATAACGAATCAGGTGATTCTCGATAAGGAATCACGAAGTGTAGCCTTAGCGAATTAAGTAACGAATCGTCTATAGTTGATAACGAGTCAAACTAATAACGAATTAGGTTGTTACAACGGTTGTAACAACCCTCTGACAACAAACGCCACGTGGCAAAAGTTGTTATAAAATAGTTAACGAGGCGAGACACGTGTCACACGAATTAGTGAACACGAATTAGAAAGTGTAACGAATTGATTAACGAATCAATCAATACCCATAACGAATTAGCTTAAAATATTAACGAATTAAGCTGAATGATTAACGAATCAGACTTAAATGTCAACGAATCAAACTTAAAGGGTAACGAATTGATTTGAATCTTCAAACCTTCAAATGTATTTTTCCAGATTTCTGGAAATCTCAAGAACACAAACTCAGAAAACAAATCCGTAATACTTAACCAATACACAACCAAATCGCACACTTAGGCTACCAAAACACTCGGAAATCAATCACAAATCCAACTCGTATTATCCCGTAACACAATAATCCTTAACACTTATCCAATTTAACCAAAAACCATTCTCTGTTCTCGGCTAAATCCAGATCTAAACCAATTCAATCTAAACACAATCCAAAATCCAATTCCAATTAACCAAAGCTTACCAATACCTAAACACATTCAAATCCAATCCAAACCATCCATAATTCATCCTATTAATTCTCAGTTTGATCCAAAATCAAACTGAACCAAAACTTAACAAAAAACCTCAATTAACAATCAAATCAAGCGTAAACGAGAGCACCAACAACTCTGATACCACTTGTTTGAACTCGGAATTGGTTAATCCTAACACACACAGATCTCGGATCTGTTATCTATATATAGATAATTAACCTAAGGATCTAGTTCATTGTTACTCTTGATTATGTTGTTATATATGTATATATTAGTTGTATGTATATGAATTGATAATATTAAGATGAATATTGAGATAGAATTGGACAACAATTCGTTAATGTTAATCTCAAAACTTAAATTAACAGTGGACAGAGACCACTATATATAGAAGATGGACCTAGTTCGTTAACATTCCATAACGAACTAGAGTCCACTTCGTTACATACATTGAAAGTAAATAACTTAACGAATCACCCCCTGATTCGTTAAACATCCTTAACGAATCAGGAGGGATATTAACTTAGATCTAGTTCGCTAAACATCCTTAGCGAACTAGACAATACATTAATGAATTACAAAGATAACTTAATAATTTATTACATAAATTAAACGACAAATACATTAACGATAAATACAAAGTCTCGAGACGCAAAACCGTGCACTAACAGATAGAGGTAGGCTTTAATAAAGAATCTATTTAAACAAAAGGAATTTTATTCATGAGATAAATGATAAAAGATAAATAGTTCAAATGAGAAATAATCCAAGGCCATAAAGAGGCGTTACAATACATAATTAAGAAAAGACAAAATAACTTAAGATTGATAAAAGTAACGGTAAAAGTCTTCACGGTCTTTGAGTAGCTTAATTGATGCGACTTGGAGCACCATGAGGAGTTGGAGCAGTCGAGGTAGATTGATTTGGGATAGCTTGAAAATTTAAGCTTGAGCAGTTTGCAAAAAGGTTGTTTGGTGGAAATATGTTCGATAAACTTGAGCTTGCGGGTGCGGGGTTTGATACTGTTGGGTTAAGTCACGGTGACCTTGATTGATAGGATGAGCTTGAGTGTAAGGCCCCGAACCCGGAAGCCCTAGTTTAGCATCGGATTTACTCATAAACACAGTTCTTACAATCAGAGTTACTTAAAACATTTCGCGAAATATAAAACATCAATCATTCGTTACAAAACATTAAATCTTTTCTTTGATACCATAACACAAATCATTATATTTAAAACATCTTTTCTTCTATCTTCAGATGCCAGCCATTCAATCCATGTCATGTGCCATCCTCATGCTAACTCTATAATCAGCTCACCTGTGTGCATACTAAAAGTCAGCTACGCTGAGTGAGTTCTAGTTAATCAAACAACTTATCATACAACCACTACATGCAATTATATACGTATCCGAACACATATAGCCCACTATCTAACCTGCTCACCTTACCACTAAACCTCTTATTTACCTCTACAGCTTAGCCACTTTAATAACGAATAACGTTATGCCACTTTAATAACGTACAACGTTATGCCCCTTTGCCACTTTAATAACGAAGTCACATATAGGCTTGCCCTACCACGTACTATCGTCATGCCACTAACACTCTTACTAGACTTTTGCCACTTCTAACACACTCTACCTCTACTTGTTTACAGCATACTTTAGCATCGGATTTACTCATAAACACAGTTCTTACAATCAGAGTTACTTAAAACTTTTCGCGGAATATAAAACATCAATCATTCGTTACAAAACATTAAATCTTTTCTTTGATACCATAACACAAATCATTATATTTAAAACATCTTTTCTTCTATCTTCAGATGCCGGCCATTCAATCCATGCCATGTGCCATCCTCATGCTAACTCTATAATCAACTCACCTGTGTGCATACTAAAAGTCAGCTACGTTGAGTGAGTTCTAGTTAATCAAACAACTTATCATACAACCACTACATGCAATTATATACGTACCCGAACACATATAGCCCACTATCTAACCTGCTCACCTTACCTCTTAACCTCTTATTTACCTCAACAGCTTAGCCACTTTAATAACGAATAACGTTATGCCACTTTAATAACGTACACCGTTATGCCACTTTGCCACTTTAATAACAAAGTCACGTATAGGCTTGCCCTACCACGTACTATCGTCATGCCACTAACACACTTACTAGACTCTTGCCACTTCTAACACACTCTACCTCTACTTGTTTACAACATACTTCATATCATCACACCATTTACATAATAAGCAAGTCACACCATAACATTTACACACTTATAACCACTTAGAGATCATTTCCCTTGCCGACACGTGCAATATCCGAAGATCGTTCACGTACTGACAAGCTTTCTTTCGTATCTATGATATATTATACAAGGCATACACTTACCATTTAAGGTAAGTGTATTAACTATCACATCGAGTATGCACACAGCCCCAAAAACATAACAACGAAATGGGGCTAGAAACTCATCTGAACTCTGCTTCTTCCTCCGATAGTTGTTAATCCATTCTTTAACTGAGCCCGGCTGACTGTACAAGTTACGCGTATCAATACTCATCTGATCTAATCTAACGACCTTGTGTTAGATTACTTTTACTTAGCATAACTATGGTTTTCCTTTGTTTTAACATTCTAGCATTTTATCTTCTTAGGTATTTACAATCCATACCATCAAGTGTATACACGTCTGCATATACGGGTCGCCATGCATCCGGGTCTCATTTTAAGCGAACTTATACATAAGCGAACTTATATATTGAGCGAACTTATATATGGCGAGGTTAGTATAGCAAACTTAGCATGGCGAACTTATCTGCGGACAAACCCAGCTGCAGGCGAAGATATCTTAGCGAACTAGGCTGCAGGCAAACTTAGCCGCATGCGAAGTTGCCCAGCAGCGGCTACTGTTCGCACTTAACCCCCATAATCACTTCCATTCTCTCATAAAATCCTTTGATATGATATTAACCAACCCCGTGAACATTCCCATGATCGATATCGGGTAAAACTCGGCCTGGAAAAGTATAAATTTTGGACCTTTAAGCTAAAAACGTTCAACACTAGATTTAAAGTTTGTTTTAAACGAAACATATGCAGCTGTAAGCTCGTTAAGTTCATTTCTAACATCAAGTTTGTTACTTTAATACTCGTTTATACCCGATCTATTCTAGGTTCAAGTTTCAAGACTAAAAGTTTATAAAAACATAACCTTTAACGATAAAGAACGTACCTTTACCCATTTTTAGGTCACGATTTAGCTTGGTTATGAACTACGATCTTGTATCTTGATTCTATATCAAAGATTTAGGCTAGAATCGATCTCGGATCTTCTTCTTCTCACGGCCGTATAGTGTAGGTATGTGTGTGTTTTTTAGTGTGTAGAGAATAAGATGGAAAATATGGATGGAAATGGAAAGGATTAGGGTTTAAGGGGGTATTTATACTCCCTTAAGCCCATGGACCTAAGGCCCATCTTTCCTTTTTGGTCCATAACTAATCCCATATAATTATCCTACTTACTCTTTCATATTTTATTATTATTCTCGCTTCGCTAACTCATTTATTTCACTCGACGCAAATAATATATTAACTATTATTCTAAAATTTCGGGATGTTACAAGTCTTCCCACCTTAAAGAGGTTTCTAACCGAAACCTAGCTTATTCATTGAAAAAGGAACACTTCTTATATTTACACACTTTATTGAAACGCTTCCGCTTTATGGGTCATCCTTCTTACTCCTGACTTGCAGTCTTCGAGCGGTGATTATGTGTTTTAGCTATTACGGCAGCTTGTCCATGAGGCCCTCGATGTACCAAGTCTCGTCTCGTCTCGTCTTCCCAAGAGACCTTGTTTTATATAATAACGCTAACTCCTAAGGCGAATCTTTACCATCACACAACTACTTATCATAACCAACATGCATTCAAGATAATTCATAAGTCACTTATATATAAAATCACAAGAAGACACAACTCATTCATAAAACATGAAAAGGAAATCATTTAAGCTTGCTAGACAAACGTAGGTTCGTACTGTAACATAAAACACCACTTAACATAAAACAATTGTGACGAGCCACTTATTCTTCCGCAACATTCTCAGTGACCATTAAACCATTCTTTCACGTGTCTCCCCTTCTTCCCTCCGCTGCCACGGCTTCTCCACATTCTCTGGCTATATGACCTGACTTACCACACCTGTAACATTTCTGGTCCTCGGTGCATTCACGAGAGATGTGTCCCTTCTTCCCGCACCGGTAGTACTGGTTTGGACCAGCATTGCATTCTCCCAAGTGCATCTTTCCGCACACTTTGCATGTTTCCTTACCCACAATCTTTGGTGTCTTCTTCCCCGCATACTCCACGACATCTGCAGATCTTTTGGTTCCTTTATTTCCTTCCTTATCTTCCACTACCACATCATCCGCCGCCAGATCATTATGAACCATTTCCGCCAACTCAACTGCAGACTCAAAGGTAGTAGGCTTGTTAGTCCTGACTAACATGCGGACCTTCTGAGGAAGTCCCCTGATGTAGCAATTGATCCGTTTCGCCTCAGTGTTCACCATGTCGGGCACCAGTCTAGACATGCGGTTGAATTCAGTGGTGTACTCGCGGTGTGTCATCTTTCCCGCCTTCAGATTCAGAAACTTCATCTCAGCCTTCTCAACCTCAGCATCAGCACAAAACCTTTTCATCACTAACTCCTTCTGGTCGTTCCACCTCATTGCCTTAATCTCTTCTCGAGTCCTCCTTTGTTCCACAGTTTCCCACTAGTACATAGCCTCATATTTGAATGACTGAGTGGCATAACCCACTGCTTGGTCGGGACGACACTCGTTAATTCGGATAATCTTGTCCATAGTGGTTATCCATTGGAGAGTAGCGATTGCGACTCCCAAACCAGTTAGCTTCGGCGGGTCACAGCCCTTGAAGGACTTGTAGTTACAACCACCTTGGCCTTTCTTTCCATCATCAGCTTTCACAGACCCAGCTTCACTTGAGTCACCCTTCGCTCCCTCACCATCCTTCCTACCATTCTCTCCTGATCCTTCAGCAGTTCTCCCATGACTTCCAACAGATCTTTCGGGATTCTGGTTCTTCATAGCAGCGGCTACATCTTGAACAATGGCTGCTTGAACCGCAGGGTCAAGTTGAACCCCTTCGTTGTTGCTCGGGTTTCCTCCAGCTGCGCTTCCTTCGTCTCCGATGTTGGTAGCTGCCTCTACTGAAGGTTGTCGGACCAGACGAGGCCTGCCACGACGTCCAATGCGACCTCTAGTTCCAGCAATTTCTCCAGCTCCAGCCAACGTATTCTAAAAGGGAAAACACAAACGTCATCACTTAAGGAATTATTTAGCACGTGATTCGTAAGGTAAGTAGCTAATGACGTTGAACAAGTGTAATTAACTATTTGCATTACTCCTCAGGTTCTCCATTATTCCCTTCGTGATTTCACTTGTGCTAGTTTCTACTTTTAAACAGTTAATCAATCAAGAAATCCTATCCTAACCTGCATATATCCTTCCTCTAATCATTCAAGCAAACATCTTTATACATTATTTAACATACTTTACCATTACTGAGCTTGCTTGAGTGACACATGGTTATCTTGAACTGGCATCTTCTTTCTTTTCTTACTTAAATCCCAATCTCTGTTAGAGTCTAAGCATGTAGGATGATTAAATCTCTCAAACTTTGCTCGGATACCAACTTGTAAGGCCCCCAACCCGGCAGCCCTACTTTAGCGTCGTATTTACTCATAAACACAGTTCTTACAATCAGAGTTACTTAAAACTTTTCGCGGAATATACAACATCAATCATTCGTTACAAAACATTAAATCTTTTCTTTGATACCATAACACAAATCATTATATTTAAAACATCTTTTCTTCGATCTTCAGATGCTAGCCATTCAATCCATGCCATGTGCCATCCTCATGCTAACTCTATAATCAGCTCACCTGCGTGCATACTAAAAGTCAGCTACGCTGAGTGAGTTCTAGTTATACAAACAACTTATCATACAACCACTACATGCAATTATATACGTATCCGAACACACATAGCCCACTATCTAACCTGCTCACCTTACCACTTAACCTCTTATTTATCTCTACAGCTTAGCCTCTTTAATAACGAATAACGTTATGCTACTTTAATAACGTATACATTATGCCACTTTGCCACTTTAATAACGAAGTCACGTATAGGCTTGCCCTACCACGTACTATCGTCATGCCGCTAACACTCTTACTAGACTCTTGCCACTTCTAACACACTCTACCTCTACTTTTTTACAGGACACTTCATATTATCACACCATTTACATAATAAGCAAGTCACACCATAACATTTACGCACTTATAACCACTTAGAGATCATTTCCCTTGCCGACACGTGCAATATCCGAAGATCGTTCACGTACAGTCAAGCTTTCTTTTGTATCTATCATATATTATACATGGCATACACTTACCATTTAAGGTATGTGTATTAACTATCACATCGAGTATGCACACAGCCCCGAAAACATAACAAGGAAATGTTGCTAGAAACTCACCTGAACTCTGCTTCTTCCTCCGATAGTTGTAATCCCTTCTTTAACTGAGCTCGGCTGGCTGTACAAGTTACGCGTATCAATACTCATCTGATCTAATCTAACGACCTAGTGTTAGATTACTTTTACTTAGCATAACTATGGTTTTCCTTTGTTTTAGCATTCTAGCATTTTATCTCCTTAGGTCTTTACAATCCATACCATCAAGTGTATACATGTCTAAATATACGGGTCGCCATGCATCCGGGTCTCAATTTAAGCGAACTTAGACATAAGAGAACTTAGATATTAAGTGAACTTATACATAAGCGAACTTATTATGGCGAAGTTAGTATATAAAAACATAACCTTTAACGATAAAGAACGTACTTTTACCCGTTTTTAGGTCACGGTTTAGGTTGGTTATGAACTACGATCTTGTATCTTGATTGTATATCAAAGATTTAGGCTAGAATAGATCTCGGATCTTGTTCTTCTTCTCACGGCCGTATAGTGTAGGTGTGTGTGTGTTTTTGAGTGTGTAGAGAATAAGATGGAAAATATGGATGGAAATGGAAAGGATTAGGGTTTAAGGGGGTATTTATACTCCCTTAAGCCCATGGACCTAAGGCCCATCTTTCATTTTTGGTCCATAACTAATCCCATATAATTATCCTACTTACTATTTCATATTTTATTATTATTCTGGCTCCGCTAACTCAATTATTTCACCCAACGCAAATAATATATTAACTATTATTCTAAAATTTCAGGATGTTACATTGAGGGACATGAGGTGGATGGGTTTGAGCTAAGATACGATGAGGACACGAATTACGGAGTTGGTTTAGGTCTCCGCAATGGTAGCAAGCACGGGTATTAGGAACACCGGGTTGAGAAGTTAGCATAATATTGTTTCGAGAAATAGGCGTCTCAAATCGTTTTGGAGAAGTTGGTGCACTACGAACTTGACGACAGGCATTAGCAAGATGTCCATAGCGGTTACAATTGGTGCAAAGACGACAATTGAGGTTGATCATGTGGTGTCTTGCCGATGGGATGCGCTCCTTTGTAATGTCTCTTTTTCGGACAAGAGGCTCGCGGTTTATATGGATTGGTTGCAGAAGGGTTCTTACGTTTCTCGTTGTGAGGATAAGTGGTGGTAGATGATTTGCCGTTACCGGCAGAGATGTAAGTGGTAAAAGTTGGACCGGTTGCGTTGATGTTTTGAATTTGGGTCACCAGTCTAAGGATCGCAGCAGTTAACTCTTTGGCTATACAAGCAGCTATACGATGGTGATGAGAATCAGTCGATTGATGTCGATGATGACGGTGGTTTCTTAGAGAAGACATTCTATATGACCAAAAACAAATATTTATAAGATGAATGATAAGTTGAGAAAAATACTAGGATAATAAAATGTTTAATTATTTATTTGACTTAACGTTGCCTTAAGAAGTAAGAGGAATTGCGTCATGAAGATTAAAGGTAAAAGTTTATAAGATGAGGGGGTACATTGCGTAAATAGTTGCTAAATGATGTAGTCAATAAGATTAATGTGTGATGACTACACGAGGAGTTAAGTCAGTTTAAAATTAGATTATTATTTGATTAAGTTTACAATAAACTAACGTGTTATAAGTTGTGGATGTTGGCCTCCCATGAGCTTTCCATGGCAATTTGAATGACCCAACGAACTAACGAAAAACAACTGAGTTGGACAGCCCATGAGCGTTACATGGCAATTTGATTTTCCCAACTAATTAACGAATTAACAATGCAATGAAGTTTGTCGGCCCTATGAGCGTTACACGGCGTTTTAACCGACCAAACTAAATAACAAACTATCGAAATAAATATGGGTAGTCGGAGTATCTTGTGAATCACCACGTTTGATTACTCCAACAAAATACAAAAAAAAGTTAAGAAATGATAGGAGTGCCCATGGGTTCCATGGATTTTTCACCCAACTAGCCATTTAAATAACGGAACACAATAATCGGGAAAACCGAGTTTAGCCACGTATCACCGTGAATTCGGTTAAAATCAACCAAAGGTGTCTGTCATATGGCATTTATGGGTCTCGCTCGGGTCCATAGGGTTGAGTACTGTGGTCAGGTTATCACCCAGGTAAGGAATATCGTCTTACCTTTGGTTCTTGGAACCGTTTTGTCAGTGTCCAACTCACAGTTTCTCTTCCCGTTTCATTTATCATAGGGACATGCCACATAACCTAGCCTTAAGGTGTACGAGTGAAACAACAGGTGGGAATTCTTAAGGAATTTCCCGTAAATAAAAGCAATATTTCGAAAAGTTTTCTTTGAATGTTGAGGCATAGCCTCGGAGTTTGTGTGTGTGCATAACAATACAATAGATAATAAATAATAATTATCTAAGGAAGTTGTAAACAATTTAATTTGAACACATAAAGGTAAACAGATAGGCACGTATAGGGTTCCTAAACATGTCTCTAAGGAAATTTCTAACGACCTATCTTAAACCTTCGGCTCTGATACCAATCTGTCACACCCCAACCTACGGTGGAAATGCCGGGACGTGAACTGATTGTCACAGCTCTCAAGGTACTATTATGAAATATTAAATGTGATAATATCTATTAAATTTAATTAAATAATCAAGTACATCAAACATATAAATAAACAAGTACAACAAACATCCAACATTAAATTCTTGTGTCTTCTTCTCTAACATGCATCCTAAGTTGCTTTAAACAATCTTGATAATCACGTCACACGATAACCTGCATATGCGTTAAAAATACAAATAGGTTTTGTCAACACAAGGTTGAGTGAGTAAATCACCAGATTTGAGACACTATATAATATTAAGTAAAAGTGCAAACTGTTCCCGTGAGATATATAGATAAGCCATAACACATAACAATCAAACAATTTTAAAGAAAGCAAACCATAAAGAAAGGGCTCAACCAATCCATATAAATGGACTTTGGTTACCAAGCAAGGACTAAACCGTGCCATAAAAATGGACATCGGTTGCCGAAATAAGCAAGTGGCATTCAAACAAAGTAAGTAAGCAAATAGCAAGTTAGGCAAACTGATAAACACACAAGGATAAACAGTTGCGGTTGAGTACTATATAATATAAAAATATATACGAACGCATATGTCCCCAAAAAGGTTAAAAATAAGTAAAAGAGGGGAGTGAAATACTCACCTTAGCAATAAGCGAGAGAAAATAAATGAGGTAATAAACTGTAGCAACAACTAACGCGCTCAACGAGATGAATCAACGGAAAGACCCTAAGTAGTAATAATCAAAGGAAATACTACGGATCAATAAATGAATAATAATAACTCAAGATTGAGAGTTTTAAAAACAACTTACTTTAAAGAATATTTTTATAAATATTAATATAATATAATTAACATAATAAATCCTTTTTAATTATAAACATTATTCTTATTTTAGAATACACTAAAACAATATAAGGATTTGTTTTAAAATAACTAATATAATTATTTGTTTATATCAATGTATTGACCACATAGTTATCATGTAAAAATAATAAGATATATTAATCAAAGTTAATTATATATTTATAAGAAAACCCTTTTTTGATAAAACCTTATTAAAAATCCTTTATTAAAATCCTTTATTGATATCTTTTAATACTATAATATATATATATATATATATATATATATATAGTTCAAATCAAGATTCGGAAAAGACAACAAGTTAATTTGTCGGCTACGTTAAAATTACTGATTAATTAATATGTTAATAATATTTGTATTGTAATTAAATTGATTAAATATCTTAATATCTTAATAAAGTACTTAAATGTTCTTTGAACTCAAAAATAACAAAAACATACGGGCTGGGGGGGTTCGAACCCGCGACCCCAGCCACACAGATCTTAACCTCTTAACACAAGCCAACTGGGTTGGCTTGCAATTTGCTTAAAATGTTATAACGAAACAATATAAGCAGATATTTCAATAAACCCAAATATCTATGAACCCTAGAATTAAGAATCGGCCATATTGTTAATCAAATGCCCGATTAATCATAGGGGTTTTACAATATAGAAAATGGCGAGCACAATGATGTAAACAATTACCGCAAACGCTGCATGAATGGAGATTAATTGAGTATAACAGTCGTCGGCCAAGAGAGGATCAAGAACACCAGAACCCATTGATTATAATGAAATTAAATATAGGGGTAAGGACGATTAGGGTTGGATGATTGTGACTGCAAGTTTAATTAGGTTTATATGGACGTTTACTTGTATAACAAGATCAATCTTGATGTCGGCTGAAGTATAATTAGAAACGAATCGTGTTTGATCGATTTAACCAAATTAGTGTGTTGGTTAGGCCGAGAATAGAAGGTATAACATAAGATTGATTCAATTTCCAAGTTGGTAGCGAGAATTGAGGTCCAAGAAATCAAATGGGTTATCGGGTTAAGGATACGAACATGGGTTACGGGTAAGGTTTGCTGGGTAAAAGGGTTAAATGGATATTATATGTATAATTTGCAAAAAGGTCCTCAAAGTCTAGAGGTGGGATCAAATATACGTAATAGTTTAGTTTGGGGTTATAATTGTCATATTTTGAAAGTTATAAATATATAATATATAGAAAATAATATAATAATAAATTAACTCGTTAAATGCGATAAATTTTCCGAACATCAAAAATAAGTCGGGTTTTAAATACGGACATTGAAATTTTGAAATGTCTGGGTTGTTACACTTAAGACCTTTAGTCTTAGTTTTATAATCGTTACCTCGATTTACTTTAAAACCTTTAGTTTTATAAAGTAATCTCTTTTCTTTTCTTTTTAAACCTTCAGTTTAAAATATCTTTCTTTATAAGATAACCTATAGATATCTTATTTATAAAACCCTACGTTTCTTCTTCTTTGAGAAACGTATATCATTCTTTTCTTTATTATTTAAGAATACTCATTATTACTTAAATAATATTTATAACAAAGTATTACACATATTTATATATTCACACACATATAAATATTCTTAATTTCTTTCCTTTCTTTTCTTTGTTATATTTTCTTTTATTTTATCGATGTATCGAGTATTTACTCGACCTTGGGTTTTAAGCCTTTTCAATATTTTATTATTATTTTATTCCGGCATTATGCCTACCTTTTCTTGGCTTATCAAACCCTACAAAATTGAGCAGCACTTTGACGCTGCTTCAAGTTCCTTATCACCTTGTTCAACTTCTATATCCTTTTCTTTGCACGCAAAACGAGACACCAACGCATCTCTTTATCTTGACGCGTACTTCGAGGCACCAACACTTCTTAAAAAGGAACTTCGGGACGTCGGAATGGCACCACCTTCTCCTTTTGAACCTCATCGGGTAGTGGCACAAATATCAAGGTTGTCGGTATTTGGGTACCGAAGTCGAGGTATTACGGTATGTTTATCGAGGTAGATCGAGGTTATTTTTATCGAGATCTAGAGAGATGTTAGAGAGATGAGATAGAATAGGTCTTGGTGTGATGGAAATGAGAGGCCGATGGCCTCAATTTATAGGCCAATCTGGTGTCCCTTCGCGATACGCGATGGGAACCAGATAACACTATCGCGTATCGCGATATAGGGTTGGCCAGTCACCACGTAGGTCTGCCATGTGGCGGACGCGGTGCTACGTGGTGACACGTGGCGTGACCTCGTGCCACTGGCTGACAAGTGTCACACGTGTCACATCCTGTTAGGCCACGTCATCGCGATACGCAATGACGTTGGTTCATCAGTGATCGCGTATCGCTGTTGACTCTACTAGAATCTTTTGACCAAACCCTTCGCGATACGCGATGGGCTTTTCCTTTGTCCCGTCGCGTATCAAGAGAGGACAAGAAAACAAAATTTTCATTTTATACCCTTAGGTTTGGATATTGGCATATTTGGTCCATTGAATTTGAATTCTTGACATTTTTGGCTCAAAATTTCCGTAATGTTACATCCTCCCCACCTTGAAATAAATCTCGTCCTCGAGATTACTTCACGAGAATAATTGGGGATATTTATTTCTCATTAACGATTTGAGTTCCCATGTATACTCGATCCCTCCTCGTGAGTCCCATTTGACTTTCACAATTTTCAATGTTTAGTCTTTTTAGTTTCTTTAGTTTCGAATCTTCTATTTGTATTGGTTTTTCAATGAATTTTAAGTTCTCGTTAATTTATACATCTTTTAATGGCATCGAAAGAGATTCGTCGGCTAGACATTTTCGTAGATTTGAGATATAGAATACATCATGTATCCCTTGCATTTCCTCGGATTGTCGCAATCAGTATGTAACAGTACTAATTCGTTTGAGTACCTCAAAGGATTCTACGAATCAAGGATTTAGCTTTTATTTCTTTTCCGAAGTGAACGACTGTTGGTGCATAGTGTCAGTAGTTCAGGTGCTAGTGTTTTGTATGTGTCTGTAATCGTGTTAGATTGTTTGTTTTGGTTTTAGATATGGTGTCACACAAGTTCGCCTGATGTAAACGAACTTATGGACAAGCGAAGTTGTGACAACTTCGCCTAACATGTTAGGCGAAGTTGTCGAGGTTTATATACCCTCAACTTCGGCTTGGTTAAAGTTAAGCTTTCTAGAACGTGTTTTTGTGATTGAGATATCACGTGTTAAAGTGTTGCAATACAACGTGTTTATTAGTATTGTAACGTGTGTTTGTGTATCGTCTCAACGTTTAATATATCTTACGCTCGTATCGTATTACGTGGGGATTCCGCACCCTCGTGTTACGAGATACTCCTGTGTAGATCCGGCTGGGAACCTACAGTTGGTATCAAAGCTTTTGCTCGTGATTGTGTGGTTCGGGATTATCACACGAGTGTAAAGATCGTTCCGTTCGACTATTCGCGGAACGAGTTTACGTTGAAATACCTAGTTTTTGTGTCCTACCCATCTCCCACTATCAGATATAACCCATTACACATTCGCATACCTCGCAATACGTCAAATTAAAACCTGCAAAAACCTTGTGTTCATCAGGCGAAGTTGTCGTCACTGTTCGTAGGGTTTAAGCGAACTTATAAGGTTAAGCGAAGTTAGGAAGCAAGCAAAGTTAAGGTTCAGCGAAGTTAGGAAGCAAGCAAAGTTAAGGTTCAGCGAAGTTAAGGAGAAAGCGAAGTTAAGTACAGCGAAGTTAGGAAGCAAGCGAAGTTAAGCTCAAGCGAAGTTAAGCTTAACTTCGCCATCTAATCACTGTTCGAAATAAGAAAAAAATTTCTAAATACTTTCTTTGTATTTCGAGTCGTGTTTCTTTCAACTATGACTTCGATAAACGTTACAGAACTGGTAAAAATGGAGGTTGAAGCCGGTTCAGCAACTAAAGCTCCAAAAATGCTTAAGGGTACCGATTTCGTTGCATGGAAAGATCGGTTTGAACAGTATGTGAAATATCAAGATGCTAAGATGTGGGTTTGCATTCATGATGGATACATTCCACCAACATCCTTGTTTGAAGGTCGTGATCAAATTAAGAAGTACAGTAAGATGGAAGAGGAGGAAAAGAAAATGTATGAGGCAGAGAGTAAAGCTCATGCAGCAATAACAATGGCTCTTCCACAAGAGATTCTTCATACCTTCAAGAAGTACAAAACTGCTAGAGAGCTATGGGAAGCACTAGAAAACAGATATGAAGGTAATGTGGGGATACGTGCTTCCAAGACAAAGCTTCTAAAAACCCAATTCTCTGTATTCAAGTATTTGAAAAATGAATCACTTGACGATATCATCACAAGATATTATCACCTGATGACCGAACTTAGTAATTACTCCATTGAATACAAAGAAGAAGAGATAGTAGAGAATCTTCTTGATGCTCTTCCACCGAAATGGGAAATGTACACGGTTTTGATGAGAGAAGATAAAGAGTTTGCCAATATAGATTTGGAAACAGCAGTCAATAAATTACGAAATTTTGAACTTAACATGGTTCGAAAGGAGACACCAATTGATCAGGTTCAGGATCCGGGAATGTATTGTGCGAAAGTCACTCCAAGTTCAAGTTCAAAATCAGAATCCTCTGCCTACTACTCAAAGGGAGAATCAAACTCAAACTCAACTCGAGATGGTCATGTGATTCTCAACATGGATGGGGACGTATGTTTCGTAGCTGGAGGAAGTAATTCTTCAAAACCTCAAGCCACAACTGGAAATTTCTCGATAAATGTTCCAACCAACAACTACTCACAGATGCCCATGAGTGTTAAATCAGCTGAACAGCAGTTTGCTCTCTATGCATCCTTCATTGCATCTTATGAGAACTATATCAAAGGTAAAATAGTCGACCCTGCAACTTTGGAGGAAGACTATGATCAGATCGATGCTGATGATTTGGAAGAGATGGATCTGCAATGGCAAATGGCTATGATAGTAAGAAGAGTAAAGAGATTCATGAAGAAAACGGGTAGAAAGTTCGTTGGAGAAAGACCAGGGTTTGATAAGTCAAAGGTTCGATGTTATAACTGTCAACAGAATGGTCACTTTGCTAAGGAATGTACAAATGAGAGAGTTGAACGAAGTCAGAACAGGCCTGCACAACAAAATGGGGGAGGTAGTGAGAACAGGGCTATGGTATCTAGACAGAATGGTGGATACAACTGGAATATACAGGTTGAAGAAGTGTTCGAACAGGCAAATTTGGTAAACATCAAAACTGGAGGAAGCGAGAGGGAGACGGGAGAAAATCAAGCATATATGGCAGAAGTGAACGATCAGCTCTCTGAGGTAAGTTCTGAACTTCATTGTATACAATGTGAAAATCTGTCTGAACAATTGAAAACAGTAACTGATCGGTTTGTTAGTTTGAACGCACAATTTAAAACGTTAAAAGAAGATCACCACTACACTAAAACTAGAGAAAACAGTTACTCGGTAAAAATAAAAGCTAGTGAAAAGGATATCAGAAGTCTTAAAGCCAGTCTAGCTGATAAAATACAAGTAATTGATCTTAGTTATGAAGTGTTAGAAGAAAAAACCAAACTAATTGCTGAAAGAGATAAACAGATAGCTGATTACCAGGTAAAAGTGGTGGAACTAAACAGAAAAATTGAACAATTTAGAAATTCCTCAGCAATGCTTGATCACATCATAAGTGTTCAACGTTCCCCAGTTAACAAAGGGGGAATTGGATTTTCTGAAGTTCCACCACCGTATAACAATAACTATACTTATAATCCTAGTAATCAGAAATCTGCGGATGTTGAGATTAGTCGGACAGTTCCAGTCAAAATTTTGACTAAAGAACCTGAAGTTAATACGAGCGAAACGAGTAAGCCAACTTCTAATGTTGAGATTTCTGTTCCTAGCTCTGTCTCATCAAATTCGGACAAGTCATCCGAATCGGGTGAGATAAAAGAAGAGGTAGTGTTACTGAAACGAGGGGAGGAATATAAGCCAAATGAAAAGAATTCTTCCCTAAATCCGTTTGTCCCACCATATGTTAGACAAACGGGTAGTAATGCAACCTCAACATCTGAAACAACTGTTGAGACGAAAGTTGAACACAGAAGTTGTTTCAGATGCAATCAAGTAGGACACCTTATTGCTGATTGCCCTCTAAACCAGAGAAAATTTAGAGGTATGAGGCCTCCAAAAATTGAGAATAAAACGAATGGTAATTATTATGTTGGTAAGAATGCGAACTCACCAAATTTCAGACATAGGGCTAATCCAAGATTTCAAAGAAATCGGTCTCATTTTTCCCCAGCTAACTACCAAACCAACAATTATAATTCAGTTAATTCACTAAGGTTTGGATGGCCTCATAGTCAATCCTCGAGAAGGTTTCCTTACAGAACTTACAGAAACCATCCTTAAACTGACTTTGGGCAACCAAAGTACTGGATGCCGGTAAACAGATTTAACCGACCCAAGACCAGTAGGTCTTGGGTCTCCAGATTTTAATCTTTTTCTTTAACTGTGCAGGAACAGTCGAACAAATCTGTAAACAATCTGTGGGTAGTTGACAGTGGCTGTTCCCGGCACATGACTGGTAACAAGAATTTGTTACGTGACTGGAAATCTGTTCAATGAGGAAGGGTTAGTTTCGCTGGAGAGAGTGGAGGTAGAATCACTGGTATGGGAACTGTGACAAATGGAAAAATGAAGTTAGAGAAGGTGAATTTCGTTGAAGAGTTGAAGCATAACTTGTTAAGTGTGTCTCAGATTTGTGACAAAGAATACACGGTATATTTTACTAAAAATGAGGCAATCGTTCTTTATCCGAGATTCAAGGTACCAGAGGCATGGGTGGTGATGAAAGCTCCAAGAGAAAAGAACACGTATGTATTGGATATGAGGTCAACTGAGATGACAACAGAAGAGTCATGTCTTCTGTCAAAGGCAACTGAGTCCGAGTCCGAGTTATGGCATCGAAGAATGGGATATATACATCTTCGTAAAATGAATTACACTGTCAAGAATGGGCTAGTGCTTGGATTTCCCTTGAAGAATTTTAACTTTGAAGATCAATGCTTATCGTGCAAGAAGGGAAATCAACACAAAAAATCTCATTACTCCAAGAAGGTTAACTCAATTGTCAATACCCTAGATCTACTTCACATGGATCTCTTTGTTCCCGTGAATGTAAAAAGTCTGGGTGGAACGTCATACTGCCTGGTAGTAACCGATGATTACTCTCGATACTCTTGGGTATACTTTCTGAAGGCAAAAGATGAGACGGTTCAGTTGGTAATTAACTTGATTACCAAGGTTGAAAATATTGTTGGGAGAAAGGTTAAGTACATCAGGAGTGATAATGGGACAGAGTTCAAGAGCTACCAGATGGAGATGTTCTGCTTACAGAAAGGGATAGACCATCAGTACAGCGCCCCGTATACTCCGCAACAAAATGGGGTGGCTGAGAGGAAGAATAGAACGCTAATTGAAGGAGCCAGAACCATGCTGGCTGATGCTAAACTTCCTGTGGTGTTCTGGGCTGAAGCTGTTGCCACAGCCTGTTATATCCTTAATCGTGTTTTAACTATTAAAAGATTGAATAAAACTTGTTATGAACTTATGCATGGTAGAAAGCCAAACTTGAATGGTCTCGAACCTTTCGGGTCCCCATGTACGATATTAAAGATAAACTCAAAATTTGGTGAGAAAGCCGACGAAGGTATTTTAGTCGGATATGTTGTTGGTACACCCAACAGAAGAGTCTTTAATTTATCGAACAGCAAGGTTGAGGTGGTATGTAACACGGACATTACAAGTTACAAATCACCCAAGCCTAGCATGGGACCCGCTGAAGCTTTCGAATATGATAAACTTTTCAAATGTTTTAATATGCCTTACTTGGATTTTGCAGAAGTTGATGAGAAAATTGCTTCACAGATTCTGTATGACGAGGAGGAAAATGTTGTGCAACGTCCGTGATACGATGAAAGTCAACCTTCTTCGTCAAGTGCTGTTGATACTTCTGCTGCCCCAACTGAAGAAGAATTCTACAATCCATTTCACTCTCAACAACAATCACCCATTGATGAACTCTCTTCGAATTTAGAAAACAATCTGGAAGTCGGTCCGGTTCAGACTACTGCAATTCACAAAAATCACCCTTTGTAGAATGTGCTGGGTAATCTGTCTGACGGTGTTCAAACAAGGAGAAGTTTGGATGAACACACATGTGTTTACGCAAGCATTAAAAACACGGGTATCCTAAATGAATGCTTGTACACCTGCTTCATCAGCCAGATTGAACCAAAGAATTATCAAATGGCCTTAAAGGATAGCTCGTGGGTCGAAGCCATGCAAGAAGAGTTAGCACAGTTCGAGAAGATGGAGGTGTGGAAATTAGTTGAAAAACCAAAGGATGTACATGCTATTGGTACAAAGTGGGTTTTTAAATGTAAGAGAGATGAGAAAGGGATAATTATACGGAACAAGGCGAGGCTGGGAGGGAAAGGGTTTAATCAGCAAGAAGGAATCGACTACAATGAAGGGTTTGCTCATGTGGCAAGATTGGAGGCAATTCGTCTATTTTTGGCATTTGCTGCACACAAAGAGATGAAAGTATTCCAGTTAGATGTGAAGAGTGCCTTCCTAAATGGAAAAGTCGATGAGGTGGTGTACGTTGAACAACCTCCAGGTTTCCCTGACCCAGATTTTCCTGATCATGTGTACAAACTGAGTAAAGCCTTATATGGGCTACATCAGGCACCTCGTGCCTGGTATGCAACTCTGTCCGATTACTTGCTTGAGAATGGGTTCGAAAGAGGAAAGATCGATAGCACACTGTTTGTCAAAAGAAAAGGGGGAGATCTTCTACTCGTTCAAGTATATGTGGACGACATCATTTTTGCTGCATCAAGAGTCGCCATGTGTCAAGAATTTGAAGCAGTCATGAAAAAGAGGTTTGAAATGAGCGCCATGGGCGAATTAACTTTCTTTTTAGGATTGCAGGTTGATCAGAAGAAAGATGGGATGTTCATTTATCATACAAAATATGTCCATGACGTACTCAAACGCTTCAAGATGGAGGATAGCACTCCATTTGATACTCCAGTTTGCGTCAATCACAAACTGGGTGCAGATTCTGACAGCGAGGAAGACGTGGATCCCACCCAATATCGGGCAATCATAGGTTCCTTAATGTATTTAATTGCATCCAGACCTGATATTATGTTTGCAGTTTGTCTTTGTGCTCGTTTTCAGGCAAGCCCGAAGGAATCTCACATGAAGGGAGTGAAGAGGATCTTGCGTTATCTCAAAGGCAAGCCTATGTTGGGATTGTGGTACACGAAAGGGGGAGAACTGGATTTGGTCGCTTACACAGATTCTGACTATGGAGGTTGCAATCAGAACAGGAAGTCAATAACCGGTGGATGTCAGTTTCTGGGAGGAAGATTGGTGTCGTGGCAGTGCAAGAAGCTGACCTCTGTAGCCATTTCCACCTGCGAAGCAGAGTACATGGCAGCATCGAACTGCTGCTCCCAGGTTCTTTGGATTCAACAGCAATTGCGCGATTACGGTCTGAATTTCACTCAAACTCCTATTTGCATTGATAACACTGCTGCAATCTCAGTAACTAACAATCCCGTCAAACACAGCAAAACTAAACATATAGACATTCGTCATCATTTTATACGGGATTGTGCTGAGAAGAAATTAATAGTGCTAGAAAAGGTTGATTCGTTGGATAATTTCGCCGATCTTTTTACTAAAGCGTTTGACCGAACTCGTTTTCAAAATATTGTTGAGCTTAATGGGATGATCAATCCCGAGTAACCGTGTTTCTAGTTTTTATTTAAAAAAAAAAAAAACATTACTATCGCTTAGAATTATGTCGGTTGCTTCAGTTTGAAGGACACATCTTCGGATGTGTTTGGTCCTTACTTCTACTAGTAGATTATGAGGATAGCCATTAACCAGATGACTAAAAGTGACCGGGGCGGTTTATGATGGGTTTTTATTCTTTCGCTGAAAAATAGTCGTTCATACTTAGTTAGAATGACACATACTCGTATGTGGTCGGTCCAGCTGATCCTTTGGATCTTTAGGATAGCCGTTTACCTTAAGACTTTGACTTGATCGGGGCGATAGAATTTAAAATTTTTTTTAGGGAGATGATATAATTTTTCAAGTCTATAACTTCATAAGAAGTTTCAATACAATGTTTAAAAGAAAATTGATCCAACCTTGGAAAGTGATAGAAATACTATTTTTGTGTGCTTAACTGGTGAAGTTATTAAGCCTAAAAGACTCTAGAACAGCCATTGTATGTTATGGTAGCTTTTTATGGTGCGTAAAAGTAGAAGTGATACTAACTAAATCTCCTCGATTTAATGTGGAGAATCATTCTGAGTTGTGCATGTCTCCATATACATCTTTCCGAATGATAGGCAGAAAAGTGATTACCCAGTCATACACGAGCCTGTAAGTGTTCTGATTCCCGAGAAGATAAATGTCCAGTACCTGCAGTGATCCAGATCCGGGACTTGCAGTTGTCTACTATTTGAAGCTGTATTGATATCTATATCAGTATTGTAAAAAAAAAAAAATTGTTGTCAAGCCTTCTGAAGCTTATGTTGTTATAATTATCAATCAAGAGGCAAGCAAGAGAACGGGAAGAAGACTCTAAAGATCGTATCTACTTACTGTTTATTCAGACACTACGGGTCGAGGTCAACTCGGGGTGACTTGGGGAAAGCCAAATACGCTTTGAGAATAGATAGGATGCATCACAATCTCTCATGTGATGTCCATATAAATTTTGAGCTTAATTGAACCTAAACCGTATCACAGAAGCGATGAAAACCATACTAAGTTTTATACCTGCTTACAATCTGTTTATTTAAGTCATAATACCGCTGAACATGGATCTATGTGACAGCCATTTAATTAGTATGATTCTTGTTCGGATCTTTTCTAAAACATGCTGGTCCACGTCAAGACTGAAATTTGATCCCGTTTATTTATTTACTAAAATTTCCATTGCATATTTTGTTTATTTGGTTTAAAACCCGGTTACTTAGTTCTTTGATCGTAACGTTTAAATCTTTAACGGAAGTTTTTAAAAGACAGTTGCAGATTGATTGATCAAATTTATAAGGTTGGTTTGTAATTTAAAATAGGCGAACTTGTAAAGAAGCGAAGTTGACCATGGTTGACCTTAAGCGAAGTTGAGGCTCATCTGTTGACCAGCGAAGTTGTCACTGGGGCGAAGTTAATCATAACTTCGCCCTTGTACTTTCAAACATATATAAGGGTCAATCTGGTCAAACCCATTACTTATTATCAAACCTCGGCGAACTTATATCCTTTCATAAACCTCGGCGAACTTAATCCTCGAATCGAAATTTGTTATTATTTGATTTCAATCCGTGTTAATGGTGTGTAGGCTCGGTTTGACATGTAATTCTTGTCAATGGTGTTAATCAGATGTCGTTTTGGTCCGATTTGTGACTTCAGTCATGCAACCCTTTAAACACCCGATAATCAATCTGTTTCTAAGTGTTCGTAACTCATTTGATAGTCTAGATCTCCCTAGTAACATCTTTACATGTTTTCAATCACAAAAACACGAAACAAACCTTGATCGGATCTATGTTTATATGTCGTTTCAGATTCAGGCGAAGTTAGCTTAAGGCGAAGTTGCTCCCAACTTCGCCCTAGGCATAACTTCGCCTGGTCTTTTTAATTAATTAATTATTCTGAGTTGTTCAGGGGCGAAGTTAGGATTAAGGCGAAGTTGTACTCAACTTCGCCATATGTCTAACTTCGCCTGCACATTAGAAGTTATCATAACTTCGCTCATGGTAACAGGCGAAGTTATGATCTGCTTTGTCGTTTTTCTAACTTAGACCATTTGTTGTGCAGATATGGTTGCTGTAGCAGGAGCTGGTGGTGCTGGTGGTGATGAAGGTGATAACAACCGACAATTCTTTCCGGGTCACAACATGTACATCACGTTGGATCCGGATGCCAGTGGTATCGATGATTTTCGCGAGATTATCTCCTTCCTGGTTCGCTCGCGTATTTTTCACGCTGTTACTACAACTCTCCCCATTTCTCTACCGAATATTGAAGATTTCTGGCGGACGGTAGAATATGATTGTAGAGTTGAGCCTCCGGTTATGCGCGCCACAGTGAACAATCAGGAGGTGCAGTTCTCAGCAGATCAGATAAGGGTCGCCTTGCAGTTCGGGACTGAAGCTAGAGATAATCCTACAGATTTTTCAGCTCCATTCAGAGATGGTGCATTTTTACGTATGGGCTATTCGGGTCCATTGGGTGACACTCATAGGCGAAAAGGATTTTTATTGGATCAGTGGCGTTTTCTGATACACGTAATAATTGTGTGCATGTTGGGTCGTAAAGCTGGGACTGACGGTATGGGTGCAACGATGCAATCAGCAATGACAGCCCTGACTTACAACAAGCCCTACAGCTTCAGTCAGATGGTGTTTTATGAAATCGATCATCAGAGACGCGCGGTCGCTCGTGAAAGATTTTTAATGTACCCAAGATTCTTACAGATGATCTTGAATCATGTAGCTCCTACACTACCTCAACGACGTCCCATTCGTTATGTTGAGAGTGTAAGCAAGAGGATCTTTGCGCAATGCAGGTCGTCGAGTGCTCGCAGTAAACCAGAGCTTCGTCCACGGCATACTCCATTATTTGGTTATTTGATAAACCCTGCTTATGTTGCTCCTCTTGGAGATGAATTTCGGGACCCGGCACCGCAACAGGCTGATGTTCCTCAACCACCACCTGTGGTACAGCAAGCATTGCCTGCTGATCCTGTTGTGGCACCTGAGGAACAGGTAGATCTTGAAGCTGCTTTTGGTGGCCAAGGGTTCTTTGATATGGAGCGAGTTGATCCTGCTGCAGAGATTCAAGTCTCAGTAGCAGAGGTTTTCCGGTGTAAATGTATCGATGGTAGCTACGTCTGTAGCTGATTCTGAGAGAACCAACTCTGACTCCTTCGCTGATGATATTGCTGAAGCACGACAGATTCTGGTCACACATAAAAGAATACATGGAAAAGAAAGAAATACTCGGATGACAGTGACTCTGACTTTGAGGAGGAGTTAGACCAGTTGATACGTCGATCAAAAAGAGTCAGAACTGGTGAGGGTTCGGGAGCTGGTGAAAGCTCAAGGGTGGTTCGTTTCTCTCCACCCGCGTTATCTGGTATGACTATGGTTCCTGCTTCGATGACTGTGACAGGACCGATCATCTCAAGTGTTCCCGTGGTAACTACATCATCATCATTTGGCATTCCACCAACCACATTTCAGTTTTCGGCTCCAGAGATAGTTTCCTTGCCACCTCCTACTCTTACTCCATCGGAGGTTGTTGCAAGATTTGTTGAGTCAATAGTGGTTGCTACTGCGGGGTTATCTGTCACAATACCACCCGTGGTTACTTTTCAGCCTGCTACTGATTTTCCAGCTAGTTTTGGAATACCTCCACCGTATGCTCAAGACGTTTCTCACATGCGTTTCGATTTTGATGCTACCTTGTCTGACTCTGAAAGGATAGCAGCACTTGAACGGGTAGTGGCTGAACAGTCTAGAATCAATCTGATCCAGACTCAGGCTATCCAGCGCCTGGTTGAGGACGGTAAACTTTTTGATGCTTTAAAGCAGTTCTTAGCATCTCAAGGGGAGACGAGCTGCAAGGGCGATGAGTTGAGAACAAAGAAAAGTCATGACAGAGACGATGATCCCAATGCATCGAAAGGTGCATGTGGTGAGTTGCCAAGAACTGAACAAACTCTTGGGACTACCACATCTCAGGGGGAGTCAACTGGTACAACAGGTGGATCAGGTAGTGAAGATGTCGTGGTAGTGGATGATGAGGAAATGGTGGATGATGATGTTGTGGGTGATGACGATGTGTTACCTATTGAGGAAATTGAAAAGATAGGCGAACAGATTGTGATTGATAGTGAGATTGAAGAGGGAGAGATTGTGGATGACATCGTAGAACATGAAATCCCAGACATTGATAAGGCAAATGTGGGTCAAGATATGGAAAGTGATGAGTCTGAGTGGGAAGAGTAGCCGAGATGGAAAGAAGGCTACGCTCAGTGGTATGTAAAGACAAAGAAGCCAGCGGTTCCAACCATGTTCAAGAAGAGTTACAATATCAAAGGGTATACTTAATCGAAGAAGGGTATTATATGCTGGTTGTATGATGAGCAGTTGAGGTTATTTGTGATTAAACGTTTTGATGGGATTCAGTACTTTAAGAGGATGTTGAGATCTCTGAATACCTTGCCTGAGTGTGAGGTGAAGGATTTGGCGAAATTGGGGTTGATTAATAGGAGTGATGATAATATGGCCAGAACTATTAGGAAGATTGTGTGGAAAGAAAGTCTGAAAGAGAAAAAGTTTGAATTGTTAAAGCCGCAGAAAGGGAAGTTAGTTGAAGATAAGGAAAGAGGAATGCGAGCTGATGGCAAACCTTGGATGGTGATGAAGTATAAGCCGGTTCGGTGTTTGAAAGAAGTGCCGATGAAGACAATGCCCAAGGATGTTTTAAAGAATCTAAAGTGGTGGTATGTTGATAGCCAAACAGCTGAAGCGGTTATGGAAGATGAAGATGAACAAGAAATTCTGAGAGTGTATGATCCCATGCACTTGGTTAATTTGTCTCAAGCTGACTTGCAGGTACTAAACGATAAGAAGATATTTTATATTCCTGCATGGAAAGATGAAGCCAAGAAGTACCAGAGGGTGGTCTCTGTTTGTGTAAGAGAGGGTGTTCATGCTTGAAGACGGGCGACACGAGTTTTTGAGATTACGAGACACGAGAATGAAGATAGAGATATGAAGCTACTGCCAAGGGGGAGTCTGTTGGTGCATAGTGTCAGTAGTTCAGTATCTAGTGTTTTGTATGTGTCTGTAATCGTGTTAGATTGTTTGTTTTGGTTTTAGATATGGTGTCACACAAGTTCGCCTGATGTAAGCGAACTTGTGGACAAGCGAAGTTGTGACAACTTCGCCTAACATGTTAGGCGAAGTTGTCGAGGTTTATATAACCTCAACTTCGGCTTGGTTAAAGTTAAGCTTTCTAGAACGTGTTTTTGTGATTGAGATATCACGTGTTAAAGTGTTGCAATACAACATGTTTATTGGTATTGTAACGTGTGTTTGTGTATCGTCTCAACGTTTAATATATCTTACGCTCGTATCATATTACGTGGGGATTCCGCACCCTCGTGTTACGAGATACTCCTGTGTAGATCCGGCTGGGAACCTACAACGACGTCTTTTTATGGCAAGACTTTAAATCAACATCGAATTCTAACGGCTTACGACGGACATCGGCGTAATTCTTTTGGCGATCACGTGTCATCTTAAATCATTCTCGATTTGAACTTTAAATTGATGGAAATCAGAACGAAAATCAATAAAGAAACTTGCGCTTTGAATTTGATCAAAAGATCATTGATTCGAGGAAGTGGATAACGGTTCTTGATTGTGATTTTTTTTGACGCTTGATAGTCGATATACATACTTATGGATCCATTACTCTTCTTGGCAAAAAGTATCGGCGCTCCCTACGGTGATGAACTTGGTCGCATAAAGTCTTTCTCGAGAAGCTTGTCGAGTTATTTCTTTGGTTTCTTCATTTTAGTCAATGTTAGGCGATATGGAACTTTGGCGATTGGAGCAGTACCGGGAATAAGATAGATCTTAAACTCTACTTTACGATCAGGAGGGATTCCAGGAAGTTCGTCAGGAAAGACATCAACAAAATTGGAAACAACGGGAACGTCTTTGATTTCTTTGGGTTTAGATTCTTTGGTGACATAGGCCATGATTGCTAAGCATCCTTGTTTTAAACATTTGTTAGTCTTTATCATGGAGATTAGGCTAACTCGGCTAGTATCTTTATACCCTTTAATTCGAATAGTTCGTTTATCAGGGGCTTGAAGTTTCAACAGTCTTGCAATTGCAAAGGATACGAGCATGGTTATCGGATAACCAATCCATACCCAATAAAATGTCAAAATCCGCAATAGTCATGTGTAGCAATTGGATAGGCAAAACGTAACCGGCTAATAAGATTTTTCTATTTTCTAGAGCTTCGGAGATTTTAACAGTTTCGCCACTAGCGGTCTTGACGCTTAGAGTTTTGTTAAGTTTAATTAAGGGTTTGTTTAACAGACTACAAAAAGTTATAATTTATATAACTTTATTGGCATCTGAATCAAACGAAATTCTAGCATAAGCTTCATTGACTAGGAACGTACCGGTAGTGGTTTCCGGCATGTCAGCGGCTTGTTTTGTGTCGAGTACGAAGACTCTTGCGCTATTTTTCTTGGGTTCGTTCTTCTGACCACTTCCTCCTGCACCACCAGTCACGAGTTTGTTTTTGGAGCATTCAAAGCTTAGATGACCGATTTCCTTGCAGTTGTAACATGTCATTTTCTTCTTCCAGCAATCGACTGTAGCGTGGTCGGGTCTATGACACGATTCACATACATTTCCCGTAGAAGATGGAGTGAAGTGGCATCGCCCCCTATGAAATTTTCCACAAATCTTGCATTGTGGAAAGTTGGGACTAGACATGCGTTGATCAATACCCTTGCCTTTGAAGTGAGCATTTCCTCCTTTCTTTTCGTCATAAGTTGTTACAATCTTCTTGTCTTCTTCTTTATTAGGAATCATGCCGCCCATCAGATAACCAGCTAACTCCATCGCGGAATCAACAGTCTGTAGCAAGTGAGATCTCACCATGTCACGAATCTCTCGTGGTAGTCCCCAAATATAACGTGTCACTTTGCTGGATTCAGGGGTAACCATTTGGGGAACCAATCGACAGTATTCGTGAAATTTTGTGTTGTACTCACGAAGGTTTGTTCCAATGACCTTGGTGATTCAGGAATTTGGTTTGGATTTGGTCGGTCTCGTGCATCGGACAAAATTTTGCCATCAACATCTCCTTAAACTCATTCCAAGTTAGATTATACATCATCTCTCTACCTTTACTCATGATCATCGTATTCCACCACTCGAGCGCTTCCCCTTTGAACATGAGAGCAGAATATTGAATCTCTTCTTGGTCGGAACACTTGCTCGTTATGACGATTGTCTCCATTTCTTCAAGCCACCTCACGGTTGTGATGGCTCCTTTTTCACCATAGAATTCCTTCGGTCCATAGTATTTGAAGTCTTTAAACGAACATCCTCCAATTTTCAATTTCTTAAATACTCGACGGATTCCACTATCGGCATTCGACTCATGAACACTTTCCTCGACATGGGATGGTTTTGGTTGGGACTTAACGGATTTTCGAGAAAAATCAACATAATGAGAATGTTTTGAGTGTTTCGATTGGGACCTAGCCATAGATTCTTCTCTAACCGCATCTTTTATCATTCTTTGGATTTGACTCATATATATTTCGGGAATTGGTTCTTCTTTTTCATTTTCAGGGTCTTTCCCCTTTTCTTTTCATTTATCGGCTTCCTTTCGAGAAGCCTCACGGTTATCACTTTGTCGAGACATTTTATCTTTATCTTTTTCTTTTTATCTGAAATTAAGTAGTTTTATTTCTTAAATACAAGTTTTATTTATTTCACATATATATATCATAAAAATGATATACATTATTTTACAATATCTTTATATATATCGTATAAACGATATATATATATATATACCTATCCTTGCTTTCTTTGTTACAATATATGTTACACATAACATATAAGCTATCTTAACACATAATCTTCATTTCTTGAAAGCACACCATCATCATCA
Organism: Bidens hawaiensis; assembly: GCF_021521415.1. Taxonomy (NCBI): domain Eukaryota; kingdom Viridiplantae; phylum Streptophyta; class Magnoliopsida; order Asterales; family Asteraceae; genus Bidens; species Bidens hawaiensis. The sequence goes on from NW_027495979.1 coordinate 205,921, forward strand.
TTATCACTTCAATCCTTCATAAATTTCTTCACAACCTTCGTTAACTTGTTGCACTTGCGAAGAAGCGTCTCTCATATCTTCTTCTTTTTCTTCTCATCAATGGCTATCTTCTTCCTCAAATCGTCTGTCTCATGTAAAACGCGATCAAGATGCTCCTCTTGTGACTGAGGGTTGTCATTGGGATAACCGTAGCGGGGTGGTGGATCACGGTACCCATCATAACAACATCGAAATGGTTTTTCAAATCCGGGTATGGTGTTGCAGTTACATCGGATTGGTAGTTAAAGAAAGCCTCGGCAACCTCGTTCTGCTCCCGAATCTCATTTGCTTCGTCTTCAATTGATGGTATTTCTCCTTGGTACTGTGGGAAGCTTGATGATGTTTTGCCTTTAAGTTCTTGGAGAATTACCTGTAGGGCTCAACTGAACCATAGCTTGGGTGAGAGAATGGCTCTTCCACCGGCGTTGTGACTTCATTCGAATTATCTGGGTATTCCTCCTCTGGATCTTCTTCCGTTTCCTCTTCTTCTGGGTCCTCCTCCTCTGAGTCCTCTTCTTCCATTTGATCTGTTTCCTTTGATAACGCGGGCATGCGAAAGTTGTACGGTATCATCACCCTCATTTTGGGCTTGCAAGAGGGTCCTACCTTGTGGAGATGGGAATCGATAGCATCCATGATAGAAGTTCCAGTATGCCACCTTTGCTGGTCGAATGGCATTGCATCCAGTCGGATAAAGGAGATCTTGGTTCCTCTTTGATTGTTCGGTTGGAGAGGAAAGCGTATGAAGGGTGAGGATTTGGTGGTAGATATGTTGAACCTCCAGATGGGTAATATGGCGGGACCTCCATTGGTTGGTAGGTGGGAACTTCAGATGGGTGGTACATGGGTATTGTTGATGGGTGGTAGCTTGAGTGTCTCGGGATCTCTTCTTTGTATGGGTGGACTATCAGGTAAGTTAATTGGATAATGTTTGGTTCTAGGGAAGTATATTGGCTTGGGTCGCTCAATGTATTGGTCTCAGTTGAAGAAAGCCTCATAATAATCTTCACTAATGACGTCTTTTGGGAATTTGTAGTATTCTCTTGCTCTTTTTTCTTCATGATCATAATACTCCATTAATTTCTCGAATGACAACTAGATTAGGTGGTTTAGATTGAGTAGAGGGAAAGAAAGGGTTACCAGCCAATCTTATCCCTATTCAAATAAATAAGTAAAGTATTTCTTTATGCTTGGATCGAAGCTTGGGTATTATCTTGAAATACCCAATTCGCTAAGATCGATGGCTCTGATACCAACCTGTCACACCCCCCATCTAAGGCCTAGGAGTCCGACCAACAGTTGGTACCACATTTGTATATAAATCAGAGTTACGGGTTATTAGCGGAAACATGTGGATTTAAAGTTATAAAAATTTACATTACAAAAGATGAGACAAAAGTCTCATTTAAGTTTTACTTGTTTATACTTTACAAAACCACCATTCATTAATATTTAAGTTAAAAAATATCCGAGCCATCGGAATCATAAGCACTTCGTTCTTCAAGTCCTATTCTTGTTTACCTGCAAAATAGTAAGAAAATACGTTAGCAACAAATGCTGGTGAATATGCTGACACTAAAATATTTTCTTTTACTTGATTACCCCTCGAGACATAATTTAGGTCCGGCCCATCGTGGCTTAGGAATAATCAAGCTAAAACAACATCATTATAAACTTGAGTCTCTACACTAGATCACCCCAGCAAAACACCGCAACGTCTTGACATACTTAGGTACCATAAATATTCACATGGTCAGTCTCACTCGAACGTACTTAGGTCCGGCCCATCGTGGCTGGAGGTCGTGACCAAGCGTGGTGCGATGTGCCCACCGCATTTTACCACATATGTAAGGATCTAGACAAACGTATACTACAGCATGAAGGGCTAGGCTTTTACTCTTATTTATAATGTTTTAGAGACACTTAGTCTCAAGTAAAGTTTTTCATATAACACGTTTGACTCGTTTGTAAACAAGTTTGTAAAAGTGGGGCGTATTCACCTTTTCATTGGGATCGGCTTCCAACACCGTCCGTGGGTCTTTCCCTTGCTATCTCGCACCTATATTACGAGTATAACTTTTTATTAGTCGGATATACAATCCGGCTTAAGACCTTTAGTCTTAGTTTTATAATCACTACCTCGATTTACTTTAAAACCTTTAGTTTTATAAAGTAATCTCTTTTCTTTTCTTTTTAAACCTTTAGTTTAAAATATCTTTCTTTATAAGATAACCTATAGATATCTTATTTATAAAACCCTACGTTTCTTCTTCTTTGAGAAACGTATATCTTTCTTTTCTTTATTATCTAAGAATACTCATTATTACTTAAATAATATTTATAACAAAGTATTACACATATTTATATATTCACACACATATAAATATTCTTAATTTCTTTATTTTCTTTTCTTTGTTATAATTTCTTTTATTTTATCGAGGTATCGAGTATTTACTCGACCTTAGGTTTTAAGCCTTTTCAATATTTTATTATTATTTTATTCGGGCATTATGCCTACCTTTTCTTGGCTTATCAAACCCTACAAAATTGAGCAGCACTTTGACGCTGCTTCAAGTTCCTTATCACCTTGTTCAACTTCTATACCCTTTTCTTTGCACGCAAAACGAGACACCAACGCATCTCTTTATCTTGACGCGTACTTCGAGGCACCAACACTTCTTAAAAAGGAACTTCGGGACGTCGGAATGGCACCACCTTCTTTTTTGAATATCATCGGGTAGTGGCATGAATATCGAGGTTGTCGGTATTTAGGTGCCGAAATCGAGGTATTACAGTACGTTTATCGAGGTAGATTGAGGTTATTTTTATCGGGATCTAGAGAGATGTTAGAGAGATGAGATAGAACAGGTCTTGGTGTGATGGAAATGAGAGGCCGGTAGCCTCAATTTATAGGCCAATCTGGTGTCCCTTCGCGATACGCAATGGGCACCAGATAACCCTATCGCGTATCGCGATATAGGGTTGGCCAGTCACCACGTAGGTCTGCCATGTGGCGGATGCAGGGCCACGTGGCGTGACCTCGTGCCACTGGCTGACACGTGGCACATGTGTCACAACCTGTTACGCCACGTCATCGCGATACGCGATGGCGTTGGTTCAACAGCGATCGCGTATCGCTGTTGACTCTTCTAGAATCTTTTGACCAAACCCTTCGCGATACGCGAAGGGCTTGTACTTTGTCCCATCGCGTATCGCGAGAGGAAAAGAAAACAGAATTTTCATTTTATACCTTTAGGTTTGGATATTGGCATATTTGGTTCGAAATTTTCGTGATGTTACATCCTCCTCACCTTGAAATAAATCTCGTCCTCGAGATTGCTTCACGAGAATAAGTGGGGATATTTCTTTCTCATTTCCGATTCGAGTTCCCATGTATACTCGGGCCCTCCTCGTGAGTCCCATTCAATGTTTAGTCTTTTTAGTTTCTTTAGTTTCAAATCTTCTATTTGTATTGGTTTTTCAATTAATTTTTAAGTTCTTGTAAATTTATACATCTTTTAATGGCATCGAAAGAGATTCGTCGGCTAGACATTTTCGCAGATTTGAGATATAGAATACATCGTGTATCCCTTGCATTTCCTCGGGTAGTCGCAATCGGTATGCAATAGTACTAATTCGTTTGAGTACCTCAAAGGATTCAACGAATCAAGGATTTAGCTTTTCTTTCTTTTCCGAAGTGAACAACGTCTTTTTATGGCAAGACTTTAAATCAACATCGTATTCTAACGGCTTACGACGGACATCGGCTTAATTCTTTTGGCGATCACGTGTCATCTTAAATCGTTCTCGATTTGAACTTTAAATTGATGGAAATCATAACGAAAATCAAGAGAGAAACTTGCGCTTTGAATTTGATCAAAAGATCATTGATTCGAGGAAGTGGATAACGGTTCTTGATTGTGATTTTGTTTGACGCTTGATAGTCGATATACATAATTATGGATCCATTATTCTTCTTGGCAAAAAGTATCGGCGCTCCCTACGGTGATGAACTTGGTCGCATAAAGTCTTTCTCGAGAAGCTTGTCGAGTTGTTTCTTTGGTTTCTTCATTTTAGTCAGTGCTAGGCGATATGGAACTTTGGCGATTGGAGCAGTACCAGGAATAAGATAGATCTTAAACTCTACTTTACGATCAGGAGAGATTCCAGGAAGTTCGTCGGGAAAAACATCAACAAAATTGGAAACAACAGGAACGTCTTTGATTTCTTTGGGTTTAGATTCTTTGGTGACATAGACCATGAATGCTAAGCATCCTTGTTTTAAACATTTGTTAGTCTTTATCATGGAGATTAGGCTAACTCGGCCAGTATCTTTATCCCCTTTAATTCGAATAGTTCGTTTATCAGGAGCTTGAAGTTTCAACAGTCTTTCTATTGCAAAGGATATGAGCATGGTTATCGGATAACCAATACATACCCAATACAATGTCAAAACCCGCAGGAGTCATGGGTAGCAATTGGATAGGCAAAACGTAACCGGCTAATAAGATTTTTCTATTTTCTAGAGCTTCGGAGATTTTAACAGTATCACCACTAGCGGTCTTGACGCTTAGAGTTTTGTTAAGTTTAATTGAGGGTTTGTTTAACAGACTACAAAAAGTTATTATTTATATAACTTAATTGGCATCTGAATCAAACGAAATTCTAGCATAAGCTTCATTGACTAGGAACGTACCGGTAATGGTTTCCGGATTGTTAGGGCTTTCTTTTCTTTTCTTTTCTTTGTTATATTTTCTTTAATTTTATCGAGGTATCGAGTATTTACTCGACCTTAGGTTTTAAGCCTTTTCAGTATTTTATTATTATTTTATTCGGGCATAATGCCTACCTTTTCTGGGCTTATCTAACCCTACAAAATTGAGCAGCACTTCGACGCCGCTTCCAGTTCCTTATCACCTTGTTCAACTCCTATACCCTTTTCTTTGCACGCAAAACGAGACACCAACGCTTCTCTTTATCTTGACGCGTACTTCGAGGCACCAACCCTTCTTAAAAAGGAACGTCTGGACGTCGGTAGTGGCACGAATATCGAGGTTGTCGGTATTTTGGTGGAGAAATCGAGGTATTACGGTACGTTTATCGAGGTAGATCGAGGTTATGTTTATCGGGATCTAGAGAGATGTTAGAGAGATGAGATAGAACAGGTCTTGGTGTGAAGGAAATGAGAGGCCGATGGCCTCAATTTATAGGCCAATCTGGTGTCCCTTCGTAATACGTGATGGGCACCAGATAACCCTATCGCGTATCGCGATATAAGGTTGGCCAGTCAGCACGTAGGTCTGTCACTTGGTGCCACTTGGCGGACATGGTGCCACGTGGTGACACGTGGCGTAACCTCATGCCACTGGCTGACATGTGGCACACGTGTCACAAATTGTCAGGCCACGTCATCGCGTACACAATGACGTTGGTTCAACAGCGATCGCGTATCACTGTTGACTCTTCTAGAATCTATTGACCAATCCCTTCGTGATACGCGATGGGATTGTCCTTTGTCCCGTCGCGTATCTCGATTGGACAAGAAAACAGAATTTTCATTTTATACCCTTAGGTTTGGATATTAGCATATTTGGTCCCTTGACTTTGATTTCTTGACATTTTTGGCTCGAAATTTCCGTGACGTTACACCATGGCAGAAGAGGAAAGACATTTACAAAATCCACCTTCAAACATTCCCAAAACATTTTTAGAAATTTGAAATTGTACCCATCCGGACCCGGGGCCCTTTCCCCATCACAGACCTAGATAGCGTCCTTTATCTCTTGCAACGTGAACTGTTGAACGAGAGAGGCCACCTCATCATCATCTAACTGGCAAAGATTAGGACACTTTAGGGAAGGTCTTGAGGGAATCGGCTCTTTGAATATTTTCAAGAAGAAATAAAACACCAACCTTTTCATTTCCAACGGATTATCAACCAACTCTTCACCACTCAAAAGGCCATGCAATCGGTTCGATCTAATGTTCGCCTTTTATACTCCATGAAAATACGAAGTATATTCGCCTCCTTCAATCGCCCACTGGACATAAGATTTTTGTTGTAAATCTTTTGGCTTGGCTCTTTCAAATTCAGCTACCTCAACTATAATATTGAGGGTCCTCCTCGAATATTGGTTGATGACGTTCATGGTAGTAGTAGTCCTCCTCCTCTTGATAACTTACAAAACTTGGCATATCGGATCCATCACTATCATACTCTGAATCATCCTCAAACTGGTAACAATTAATTCTCTTTTGAGATTGAGAACGCATGTTGAGACCCTGTTGGTTGAAGCTCCTTTGGTTATCTGACTCGTAGTTAGGGTTAGTTTACTAAAAAACTGAAAAACTAACATTGATATAATCAGTTTTTAAGACCCTATTCTAGATATCCTTCATTCCTCCAACGAAGTACAAGCCCTAGGACGATTTTCCACCATCCCGAAGCCTCCGGTTCGTTCGTTTATCGCATTCTTTCATCCTCTCATCAGATAAGCGAATCTTTCATGATGCCGATGTCAGGCTAAAACCATTGTATTCACTTTAGGCTAGGGTTTTGTGTAAACTAACTTTGATCAGATTCTATGTTTTGAATGATTATGAACTTGATTGATTGTTTTTAATCTTGTTTTACATTATGAATTGATTGTTTAAACAGTTTATGATTTTGATTATCAAACTTTGCATCACTTATTTGGTTGTGTTCATCACATGTAGGGTTAGCTCTTATGTCATTGAACCAGTAATCGTTAGTTATTGCTTAAAATTGGTTTTCATACATTAAACTGGTAATTGGGTAAACCGGGGTTCAGTTGTGTCAACAATTCGATTAGGGTATCGTTTGTCCTCACAACCCAACTGTTAGGTTTTGTAATTACTGCGCAATTAATCTTATGAATCTGTGATTAGTCGGTCATCACATTACCTGAACCTGAAGTGGATCGTTTCCTCATAATTGTTTAAAGTTAGTTTAAAGTAATCGTGTGTTATTATAATTATCTTTATAAACTGCTTGACATCGTTTGTACACCGTAGTTAATTAATTAATAATTATGAACTTTACTTGGACTTTCCACTAATTCCTTGTGGAGACGACCTCACTTACCCATACTAGTTATAGGTATTTAAGTCTTATAAATACTTGTTTTTGATTAGAGCACGACATCTACGTCAAAATGGCGCCGTTGCCGGGGAATCAACGCGCAAAGTGCTAGTTTAGCTTAGTTTTTAATTTTTGTTTTTTAATTGTTACTTCGTTGATTTTACGCTTGGTATTTGTGTGTCTTATGTGTGTAGGTAACTCAAGATGACGTGGAGTTGGGTCTATGACCCACTTGAAGGATATAAGGCCGTGGAGGACGATGACTCGTACAGTACACATTCATATCATGGCCCACCTTCACCAAACTCTCAAGGCTTCTACGAGTCAGATAACCAAAGGAGCTTCAACCAACAGGGTCTCAACATGCGTTCTCAATCTCAAAAGAGAATTAGTTGTTACCAGTTTGAGGATGATTCAGAGTATGACAGTGATGGGTCAGATATGCCAAGTTTTGTAAGTTATCAAGAGGAGGAGGACTACTACTACCATGAACATCATCAACCAATTATACGAGGAGGACCCTCAATATTATAATCATGGTGGTAGATATTAAAGGAATTATCAGCAAGATCAAAATGATTTCTCGGGTAACAAAGAGGAGTCGATTAAGGATGTGATGGAGTTATTGAAGCAAATGAATAAGAGGTTGGAGCTTCAAGAAACGTCTAATGCTGCCCAAGATGAACTAATGAGTCAACTATTTGAAGATTTGTCCCAAATTAAACGAGATCGGGAGCAGTTCTCTAGTTGTGTCGCGGTGAATAATGAAGTAATAAATGAAGCTATTGATATTTCAGAGAATGAATTTGAGGAGGTGGCTGTGGAGAATAATTCCCCGCGAATTACTCTAGTTACCGAAAAGCCAATGACTGCATCAGTCGTGGTTGCTGATGAGGTTGTTGAGGGAGATGGTCTAGACCTTTTGGAGTATATGGTTGAATGTGTGGATCGAGTTGAAGACAAAGTACCTTTCAAGAAAAGGAAAGTGGAGTTAAAGGATATTGGGCAAAATCGTAAGAAATTGGCCCATACTGATTCTACTGACGTGTCAACCACAAGAATAAAAATATGGACACAACACCTCAACTACCAAGCATACACCAGAAACTCAGTGGGAAAAGGTTCGGTTCGGCCCCGATCAATATTTGATGTTTCGAAGATAAGAAAGAGTGTGTGGGCTTGACGTGTTCACTACCGAGCATACGTTGGAAATTCTGAAGGTAAATATTCTTTCACACCAACCCGCAATTGTTTATCAGACATCTTGAACATGAAGGAAGAAGCGGAGCCGAGGTGTGTCAACTACCGAGCTTTTATAGGGAATTCGGTAGGGAAGTGTCCGCTTAGACCACCGTAAACGTCATACCAGGTAACGGTCTGGCTGAAGACCTTAACAAAACCTTAGCGCTGATCGGGAGGCAACCCGGCCTTGTCAGGTAAGTGTATATTATGTTGTATTTAAAACTTTATGGGTGTAGTTTCCTATAAACCCTCACGAGACCTCCCTCGTCCACCCGGGATACCGGGGGGTTTAAAGGGCTTGTTGCATACGCTAAATGCAATCGTGATTCCTACAAAAGTGAGTTAGGTCTTATATCAATTTTACTAGTTAAACAAATTTAATTATGAAATTTTTATAACTTGGCTTGGTAATTAAAATTAACGGTTTTTCAAACGGTTTAAAAGACCTATCCTAATGGTTGTGAGAAACGTGCTTCTACACGTGTGAGAGTTTGCAGATACTGTTGAGTGAATTGAGGAGCTGGGTTTGTTGATCGCAACCAAGAGTATATTTGAGTGGCTTATTTTTCTTATCAGGTGATTTGTTTTCATAATTCTTTTTGTTTTATTAGTTTTATTGTTAGAAGTGTAATTGTATAGTCGTATAATTTTTAGGACCATCACATTAAGCCCGGTTTTAAAATTTATAATCAGTCAATTTTAACCCCGTCCTCGTTAATGTTCTTTTAAATGCTAAATTTTAAACATTGAGGACAATGTCAACCTCAAGTGTGGGGATGGGGGGAAATTAAATTTTTTGCCTTAGAGTGACTTGATTGTGCGCAAAAGCCGGAATTGTAAATAATTTACTGCTATTATTAATGCCAAGTAGAGGTCTTTGGTCATGGTCAGTTTTTATGCTTCTCGAAAGTCTTCCCATGCAAATGTTTTTCAAAAAGAAAAATAAAATGGACTGTTTAGATGGGGATAACGAGTCATGGGTACAGGTACACATATTTATATCGGCAACCTTATTCCTCCGGTACGTGTGTGAGTTGACCACATATATATATAATACACATATAATTTATAGTATATACACATGTCATATGAGTGCCATTATAGAGAGTAACTGGTATGTCCATGATATCTAGAACTTAGTTGTCTCATACATTTCGAGATCTTAATACCACCACCTGTATGGAGAAATAGGAATGTAGAAACCCACATTATAATGGCCTTTACATATAAAAATAAAAAATAAAATAATACTCCCTACCCTACATTATCCCTTAGGAGCCAAGTTTGTGCCTTTTCCCTTTCGTTTGTTTAACCCACATTACAAGCCGTGTTTGCCTTAGCCTTTATTATTGTTAACCCTGTGGATGAAATTCGGTATGTCAAGAGTTGTATATAAGTTGTTTGTCGATCATAGTACACAATGTACGTATGTCTCGATTCAGTGGTTTGTATATATTGATGTTAGTATTTGTAAAAAAAATGAAAAAAAAAAGAGAAAAAAAAAAGAAAGAAAGAAAAAAAAAGTTGGAAAATCAAAGAAAAGCTCAAAAAGAGTCATGTTTGAGTTAATGTCGTTTGTAAATAATAGTGAGTGAGTTGTTTGTTTGTTTGAATAAATTGGGTCTCATCCACCATAAGTTACTAAATAAATCCGCTTCCACACCCTAACCTAAGTCACCGCAAAACCCTTAGTTCTATTCTCTATTCAACCGGTGGGTAATGGGTGGAGATATGACTTGCTTCCAAACTTATTACATTGTGTTCATACTTGGTATAGAGAGCAGAGAAATACTAGCACATTTTTTGCTTGTCCAGATATTAAACCGAGAGGAGAGATATTATATTATGAGGGGTATGACCATGTGTGCCTTAATCGGAAACAAAGTACACTTGTTTGGGCGGTTCCATAGTTTTAAATTGTAACATTAAATTATTTGGTGGGTTATCAACCTTGACAGTGTCAGTTCTTGGGAATTGGGTATGACCTTATACCTCACTAGTATTAATCGTGGTAATTTATGAATTATCGATCGAGGTGTATGTGTTGCATGAGAGTTTGCTTGAGGGAAAGCAAAAGATAAGTGTGGGGATGTGACGGTCGGGCAAAAGTCGTGTATATTATTATATTATTTGTTTAATTTTAGTTTAAATATTATGTGAACTTTGGTACTTCAAGCATGTTTATGTGTTTCAGGATATTTGACGTTAAGGACGCTTATCGGGATGAATTACGGACTTGGAACGAAGATATAGAAGACTCATGATGATTGGCACGCTTTCCTATGCAAAATAAATGAAGAAAATAAAAAAAATTATGTCAGACACCTTTAGCGCGGTGCTAAAGGGTCCTGATGGTGATATCAGCGTATCTCTAAGATCATCAGAATTTTGAGTTTTTAGCGCGACGCGAAAATCACACCCCTGGGATGTTAGCGACGCCCTAAGATCCTCCTGACGGGAAAATAACCCTAACTTTGATATAATCAGTTTTTCAGCCCCCATTCGAGATATCCTTCATTCCTCCCACCAAGTACAAGCCCTAGGACGATTTTCCACCATCCCGAAGCATCCGGTTCGTTCATTTATCGAATGCTTTCATCCTCTCATCAGATAAGCGAATCCTTCGTGATGCCGTTGTCAGGCTAAAACCATTGTATTCACTTTAGGCTTGGGTTTTGTGTAAACTAACTTTGATCAGATTCTATGTTTTGAATGAGAATGAACTTGATTGATTATTTTTAATCTTGTTTTACATTATGAATTGATTGTTTAAACAGTTTATGATTTTGATTATCAAACTTTGCATCACTTATTTGGTTGTGTTCATCACATGTAGGGTTAGCTCTTATGTCATTGAACCAGTAATCATTAGTTATTGCTTAAAATTGGTTTTCATACATTAAACTGGTAATTGGGTAAACCGGAGTTCAGTTGTGTCAACAATTCGGTTAGGGTATCGTTTGTCCTAACAACCCAACTGTTAGGTTTTGTAATTACTGCGCAATTAATCTTATGAATCTGTGATTAGTCGGTCATCACATACCTGAACCTGAAGTGAATCGTTTCCTCATAATTATTTACCGTTCGTTTAAAGTAATCGTGTGTTATTATAATTATCTTTATAAACCGCTTGACATCGTTTGTCCACCGTAGTTAATTAATTAATAATTATGAACTTTACTTGCACTTTCCACTGATTCCATGGTGAGACGACCTTACTTACCCTTACTAGTTATAGTTATTTAAGTCTTATAAATGCTTGTTTTTGATTAGAGCACGACATCTACGTCAAAATGGCGCCGTTGCCGGGGAATCAACGCGCAAAGTGCTAGTTTAGCTTAGTTTTTATTTTTTGTTTTTTAATTGTTTCTTCGTTGATTTTACGCTCGGTATTTGTGTGTCTTATGTGTGTAGGTAACTCAAGATGACGTGGAGTTGGGTCTATGACCCACATGAAGGATATAAGGCCGCGGAGGACGATGACTCGAACCGTACACATTCATATCATGGCCCACCTTCACCAAACTCTCAAGGCTTCTACGAGTCAGATAACCAAAGGAGCTTCAACCAACAGGGTCTCAACATGCGTTCTCAATCTCAAAAGAGAATTAGTTGTTACCAGTTTGAGGATGATTCGGAGTATGACAGTGATGGGTCCGATATGCCAAGTTTTGTAAGTTATCAAGAGGAGGAGGACTACTACTACCATGAACATCATCAACCAATATACGAGGAGGACCCTCAATATTATAATCATGATGGTACATATCAAAGGAATTATCAGCAAGATCAAAATGATTCCTTGTGTAACAAAGAGGAGTCGATTAAGGATGTGATGGAGTTATTGAAGCAAATGAATAAGAGGTTGGAGCTTCAAGAAACGTCTAATGCTGCCTAAGATGAACTAATGAGTCAACTATTTGAAGATTTGTTCCAAATTAAACGAGATCGGGAGCAGTTCTCTAGTTGTGTTGCGGTGAATGATGAAGTAATAAATGAGGCTATTGATCTTTCAGAGAATGAATTTGAGGAGGTGGCTGTGGAGAATAATTCCCCACGAATTCCTCTAGTTACCGAAAAGCCAATGACTGCATCAGTTGTGGTTGCTGATGAGGATGTTGAGGGAGATGGTCTAGACCTTTTGGAGTATATGGTTGAATGTGTGGATCGAGTTGAAGACAAAGTACCTTTCAAGAAGAGGAAAGTGGAGTTAAAGGATATTGGGCAAAATCTTAAGAAATTGGCCCATACTGATTCTACTGACGTGTCAACCACAAGAATAAAAATATGGACACAACACCTCAACTACCAAGCATACACGGGAAACTCGGTGGGAAAATGTTCGGTTCGGCCCCGATCAATATTTGATGTTTCGAAGATAAGAAAGAGTGTGTGGGCTCGACGTGTTCACTACCGAGCGTACGTTGGAAATTCTGAAGGTAAATATTCATTCACACCAACCCGCAATTGTTTATCAGACATCTTGAACATGAAGGAAGAAGCGGAGCCGAGGTGTGTCAACTACCGAGCTTTGACAGGGAATTCGGTAGGGAAGTGTCCGCTTAGACCACCGTAAACGTCATACCAGGTAATGGTCTGGCTGAAGACCTTAACAAAACCTTAGCGCTGATCGGGAGGCAACCCGGCCTTGTCATGTACGTGTATATTATGTTGTATTTAAAACTTTATGGGTGTAGTTTCCTATAAACCCTCACGAGACCTCCCTCGTCCACCCTGGCTACCGGGGGGTTTAAAGGGCTTGTTGCATACGCTAAATGCAATCGTGATTCCTACAAAAGTGAGTTAGGTCTTTTAACAATTTTACTAGTTTAACAAATTTAATTATGAAATTTATATAACTTGGCTTGGTAATTAAAATTAACGGTTTTGCAAACGGTTTAAAAGACCAATCCTAATGGTTGTGAGAAGCGTGCTTCTACACGTGTGAGAGTTTGCAGATAATGTTGAGTGAATTGAGGAGCTGGGTTTGGTGAGCGCAACCAAGAGTATATTTGAGTGGCTTATTTTTCTTATCAGGTGATTTTGTTTTCATAATTCTTTTTGTTTTATTAGTTTTATTGTTAAAAGTGTAATTGTATAGTTGTATAATTTTTAGGACCATCACATTAAGCCCGGTTTTAAAATTTATAATCAGTCAATTTTAACCCCGTCCTCGTTAATGTTCTTTTAAATGCTAAATTTTAAACATTGAGGACAATGTCAACCTCAAGTGTGGGGATATAAATTTTTGCCTTAGAGTGCCTTGATTGTGCGCAAAAGCCGGAATTGTAAATAATTTATTGCTATTATTAATGCCAAGTAGAGGTCTTTGGTCATGGTCAGTTTTTAAGCTTCTCGAAAGTCTTCCCATGCAAATGTTTTTCAAAAAGAAAAATAAAATGGACCGTTTAGATGGGGATAACGAGTCATGGGGACAGGTACACATGTTTATATCGGCAACCTTATTCCTCCGGTACGTGTGTGAGTTGACCACATATATATAATACACATATAATTTATAGTATATACACATGTCATATGAGTGCCATTATAGAGAGTAACTAGTATGTCCATGATATCTAGAACTTGGTTGTCTCATGCATTTCGAGATCTTAATACCACCACCTGTATGGAGAAATAGGACTCTAGAAACCCACATTATAATGGCCTTTACATATAAAAATAAAAAATAAAATAATACTCCCTACCCTACATTATCCCTTAGGAGCCAAGTTTGTGCCTTTTCCCTTTCGTTTGTTTAACCCACATTACAAGCCGTGTTTGTTTTGGCCTTTATTATTGTTAACCCTGTGGATGAAATTCGGTATGTCAAGAGTTGTATATAAGTTGTTTGTCAATCATAGTACACAATGTACGTATGTCTCGATTCAGTGGTTTGTATATATTGATGTTAGTATTTGAAAAAAAATGAAAAAAAAAGGGAAAAAAAAAAAAAAGAAAGAAAAAAAAAGTTGGAAAATCAAAGAAAAGCTCAAAAAGAGTCATGTTTGAGTTAATGTCATTTGTAAATAATAGTGAGTGAGTTGTTTGTTTGTTTGAATAAATTGGGTCTCATCCACCATAAGTTACTAAATAAATCCGCTTCCACACCCTAACCTAAGTCACAGCAAAACCCTTAGTTCTATTCTCTATGCAACCGGTGGGTAATGGGTGGAGATATGACTTGCTTCCAAACTTATTACATTGTGTTCATACTTGGTATAGAGGGCAGAGAAATACTAGCACATTTTTTGCTGGTCCAGATATTAAACCGAGAGGAGAGATATTATATTATGAGGGGTATGACCATGTGTGCCTTAATCGGAAACAAAGTACACTTGTTTGGGCGGTTCCATAGTTTTAAATTGTAACATTAAATTATTTGGTGGGTTATCAACCTTGACAGTGTCAGTTCTTGGGAATTGGGTATGACCTTATACCTCACTAGTATTAATCGTGGTAATTTATGAATTATCGATCGAGGTGTATGTGTTTCATGAGAGTTTGCTTGAGGGAAAGCAAAAGATAAGTGTGGGGATGTGACGGTCGGGCAAAAGTCGTGTATATTATTATATTATTCGTTTAATTTTAGTTTAAATATTATGTAAACTTTGGTACTTCAAGCGTGTTTATGTGTTTCAGGATATTTGACGTTAAGGACGCTTATCGGGATGAATTACGGACATGGAACGAAGATATAGAAGACTCATGATGATTGGCACGCTTTGCTATGCAAAATAAATGAAGAAAATAAAAAAAATTCTGTCAGACACCTTTAGCGGGGTGCTAAAGGGTCCTGATGGTGATGTCAGCGTATCTCTAAGATCATCAGAATTTTGAGTTTTTAGCGCGACGCGAAAATCACACCCCTGGGATGTTAGCGACGCCCTAAGATCCTCCTGACTGGAAAAATAACCCTAACTTTGATATAATCAGTTTTTCAGCCCCCATTCGAGATATCATTCATTACTCCAACCAAGTACAAGCCCTAGGATGATTTTCCACCATCCCGAAGCCTCCGGTTCGTTCATTTATCGAATGCTTTCATCCTCTCATCAGATAAGCGAATCCTTCGTGATGCCGATGTCAGGCTAAAACCATTGTATTCACTTTAGGCTAGGGTTTTGTGTAAACTAACTTTGATCAGATTCTATGTTTTGAATGAGTATGAACTTGATTGATTGTTTTTAATCTTGTTTTACATTATGAATTGATTGTTTAAACAGTTTATGATTTTGATTATCAAACTTTGCATCACTTATTTGGTTGTGTTCATCACATGTAGGGTTAGCTCTTATGTCATTGAACCAGTAATCGTTAGTTATTGCTTAAAATTGGTTTTCATACATTAAACTGGTAATTGGGTAAACCGGAGTTCCGTTGTGTCAACAATTCGGTTAGGGTATCGTTTGTCCTCACAACCCAAATGTTAGGTTTTGTAATTACTGCGCAATTAATCTTATGAATCTGTGATTAGTCGGTCATCACATTACCTGAACCTGAAGTGAATCGTTTCCTCATAATTGTTTACAGTTCGTTTAAAGTAATCGTGTGTTATTATAATTATCTTTATAAACCGCTTGACATCGTTTGTCCACCGTAGTTAATTAATTAATAATTATGAACTTTACTTGCACTTTCCACTAATTCCCTGTGGAGACGACCTTACTTACCCATACTAGTTATAGGTATTTAAGTCTTATAAATACTTGTTTTTTATTAGAGCACGACATCTACGTTACATGCAACCTGATCTCTCTCCGAGTTCAACCTGAGACAAGGGCCTTGACTCAGCCACCTCTTCGAGTCTTCTAATACCCTCCATATTTAAATTGTACTCTTCCTCCAATTCCACCCGCCTACTCTGTAAGGCCCCATTACAGGTGCCTCACTTTGGACGTTGGACTTACTCATAAACACTGTTCTATATATCAAAGTTAATTAAAACTTTCGCGGAATATCAAAAACTTTCATAAATATTATAATCACATCCATAACTTTGTATTTAACGAACATATTGTCTTTCAAATCAAAAACATTAATTTAAAACGTCTTAGGTCTTCAGATGCCAGACTCTTTATTCTTCTGCCATGTGCCCCCGCTCAAGTCAGCTATCTCAATATACTCACCTACGTGCATACTAAAAGTCAGCTACGCTGAGTGAGTTCTAGTTAATCATACCACATACAACATATTCATAACTACATACTTTCGTACATACTTCATACTTTCATACTTGCATAACTATACCTTACGTTTTAAAGAGCATTACGCCCTATAACCTTCGCATATATTATTAGGGTATGCAACTCTTTAACCTTCGCATATATTATTAGGGTATGCAACCCTTTTTAACCTTCGCATATATTATTAAGGTATGCAACCCTTTAACCTTCGCATATATTATTAGGGTATGCAACCCTTTAACCTTCGCATATATTATTAGGGTATGCAACCCTTTAACCTTCGCATATATTATTAGGGTATGAAACCCTTTAACCTTCGCATATATTATTTGTGACATTCGTCAATTTCGGGTCACTTTTGTTATGTAAACCCGACCCGTTTGTAACCCGAACATTTCAAATATATAAAATATTGGATCTTGTCATTTAAAATATATAAAATATATATTTTTTATATTATGCATTGTTTGACCATTTAAACATACCCATTTTTATGCAAACCATAAAAGAATCTTTATACCCAACCCTTCACTCCTTCCCTATATATACACACCCATCTTCTTCATTTTACTCTTGCTACATCTCCAAAAACTCTCTCAAACTCCATAGATTCAAGGTTGTTATTTCTTATGTATTCTTGAAGTTTTGACTTCTCAAGTCAAACTAACTATAGTCTTTCTCTAACTTGTTCATCTAACATTACTAACTCTTGAATATGGTGGTACAACATATATATAATACACACCCCTTGTTTCCTTTATTTGTTACTTCACCGACTTTGGTTGGTTAAGTTTCGAATGTCATAAGGCAAGGCTTCATGGAGGACTTCGTGTTCTTGATATATATTTACACACACATAACTTATTATACATATCACTTATGACTAACTTCTAACCCTTTAGTTTGTTCATCTTATTTACAAGTTCCATGGTGTGGGTTTGTATAAGACTAACCTCGGTTTAACCGAAACTAGTCCAAACCGGAAACCGAACTTTTGTTTACTAGTTTTGTTAAAATAGTTGTTTAAACATGTTTATTGCTAGATTTGAGTTTCAAAAATCATTTTTACAAGTTCTTTGATATTAAGCATATGGAATCCATCTGTGAACTCGTTGGGAGATAGAAACCGAACTAAACCGAAACTTTTGCTTAAAAGACTTGTAGTTAACTTTTTTTGTTGTAAAATTTAAGTTTTCTTCATTTATAAACCAATATACAAGTTCTATGATATTTGGGCATGTAGAAACCATCTATGAACTATTTGTGAGATGGAGACCGAACTATACCGACTTTTACTCGCTTAAGACACACAAGTGTGTTTTTAGTTATCAAGACTTGTATATTTCTTTAAAAAAATAGTTTACAAACTGATTTTAATTATTTTCTTAAGTACTTGGAATAGTTGGATCCAACTTGATATCATAACATATAGCTTGGACCGACAAAACCGAACACTCGCTTAACGTGCGTTGTTAGTTCTAAACAATAGATTTACATACTTGGTTAAGTGTTAGTATGTTTTAATGAGTTATCTCATAACAATTAATATTTTGGAAAGTTGACTTTGGGTTTGACCATTTGTCAAGACCCGAACCGACAACCCGAACACTCGTTGAAAACCCGTTTTAGTATCTTTAGCCTAATGGAACTTGCATTTTAGCATTTTCCCCACCTTATTACTTAACATTGGTTAAGTAAATATTAAGGTTAGATACTTTAACCCGCATTTTTTAAAAGGGTTATTATTATAAATTCTTAAATAGTTACATTTTAAACCTTGAACTTTAATTTATTAGTTTTTGCAACAATTATTTTATTTAAAGATCTTCAAGACAACCTTTCTAAATCCAAGACTTTCTTTTATTTAGGCTTCATACGTTAAACTTGTCGTTCCGGCAAATCTCCAAATAATCAATCTTTCAAGTTTATTACTTGAATGTGAGTAACTTCATACCCCGTTTTCTATCTTTTATTTTGGGGGTGACATTTCAACTTATCTAAACTAAATGTTTTATACTTGGTTCTTAAACCACAAACGTTGTTGTATACCTTACTTGAATAATTGCTCGATTTGGTGTTCTATGCTTATTTGACTATGTGTTTATCGCTTTTGGATGGTGGAACTATAAATCCTAGACCATTTGGCAACCCCTCATGGCAAGGTGTCGTTAACGTAATGCAATTAACGATAACTATAAAATCCTAAACTATTTGGCAACTCCTTATAGTTGGGTGTCGCTAACTTGTTAGCGATAACTATTTATCCAAGTTTATAGCTATTATTTATGGTTTTGTATACTAGTTTTGTGGCTTTTCATACTATATATCTATTGTTCAAACTTATGAATTGCTCACCAACCTTTGTGTTGATAAACTTTATTTTATGAAATGTTACAGGTTTGCATCTAGGTTGATTCTGGAGTTCGGTGAAGAAAATGTCACAAATACCGTTAGGATATTAGCAAAACTGAACAATATTTGATTTGCTATATTTTGTTATATTTTGTTGTATTTGAGTTATGAATATTTGGTTATGTGACATTTTCGATGATGTGAAATGAAATGAGTTTGTTAAATATTGTCGTTTTAAATAGTGTCATGCGCTTATGAGCAATCGTCGCACCCCGGCATGTTCCGCCGCCTTTGGTCGGGTGTGACAGATTTGTATCAGAGCCATGACAATTAAGATAGGTGGTTAGACGTAACGACCTAGAATTGTTATGCTTAGGGTCATATACGTGTGTTCATATGTGTTTACTCTATCTAATTGTTCATATCGCATGTTTATTTATTAACTTGTTTAAAATTCACCAATATCCTAAATGATCACATACACACACTTTCATAGTATTTTCATTGTGTTTTATGGATTACAAGATTAACTTGGATCCCGTTGTTTCAAATCCCTTAAAGGTTGCGTTTATTTCGGGTTTGTAGCCATCATAGGAAACGAGAAATTATAAAATGACCATTTGACAAAAAGATTCCAAGAATCGAAGGTGATTTACTTACCTGGGATGATTGAGTTATAATGCTCGTTTTCTAGGCCATAAATCGTGTTATAAATGTCAATGCTTTAAGTAGTTGAATGCGAGCGTTCCGGCCGCCATCCTAATTTTCGGTGTTAAAACAATAGAACTACGGTGATTTCGTGGACTAGTGTTTTGACATGACGTTGTATCTCGATTTATTTTGTTAATATCGTTATTTGAGTTGAAAACATGAAAAAGTTTCGGTGGTTCGTACACATGTTTAGACTCCAATATGTTGTTTTATAAAAATTTTTAGTGTTAGAATATAAAGTCATGGTGGTTCATGCACGATTTTCCAACTCTATAAATCTCAAAATCTCAAATTTTTAAGCTTTAAATTCTCAAAAAAAAAAACCATTTACTATTGTTTTCGGTTTTGTTATTTATAAACAAAGTTTTATATTTTATCTAACACTAACATCTTCTCCATACTAACTCTAGGATTCACAAATCAAAAATCGAAATCTTATTTTATTTTATACACCTTTATATTCATTTCCTTTTTACCCAAAAACTTATCCCATTTTCTTTATAATTTTTTTAGCATGCCTCCGCTAAGACGCCAACCGCGCAAGAACTCCACTCGACGTATGGCCGCCATCATCGCCAAGCAAATGGCCGCTGTGATTCCCGAACTAATAACCCAAATACAAGCAAACCAACCTGCACCCGTTGTTGCACCTATTGAGCCCAAACCCGCATCCTACCTGCTTAAACAATTTACTAGTGCCAACCCGTCCGAATTCTATGGAACCAACTGTGCGACTACGTTGTTGCAGTGGTCCGAAGCGAAAAAGACAAACTTCGCTAAAAGACAAACTTCGCTTTAAGCATGTTTAGGGGAACCGCCCCTAACATGGTGGGGTAGTGTCATGCACCTCCAAGGTACGGATGTGGCCATGGCTCTTCCATGGGCCGAGCTCAAGGCGCTGATGAAGAAGAAATTCTGTCCTAAACACGAGCTCCAAAAGCTTGAGGTAGAATTTTGGGACCTAAAACAAAAAGGTGGTGATAAACGCCGCTTACCTCGCTCCGTTTCCACGAGCTAAGCGTTCTTGTACCTCACTTGGTCACCCCAACCGAAACGTGAAATTGACAAATATATTGGGGGTTTACCGATGAAAATCCAGGACTCAGTCATGAGTAGCAAACCCGCGAACCTTGAGGAAGCCATCACGTAGCCGGTTGGCTATCGGAAAATCACGTGAAGGAGGGTACCCTAACCCTCAAGAAAACAATCGAGAAAGCCAAAACAGAGCCCGCTCCCCAAGCCAAGATTGAACCCGCACCACAAGCTATAAACTACTCCAACTCCTCCCGACACAAACAACAACAACAAGAAGAAACCCAAGACTAATTACCGAAACTTTGCCGTCACCCAACCTCAACCACCACAACAAGCCCAAACTTTTCCCCCAAAACCAGAAAACCTTATATTGGTAACCTCCCCACTCTATGTAACACTTTCCAACTTCACCACCCAACGAACTCGCCGTGTCGCCATTGTACAATTTGTAACCGATTTGGTCACTTCTCCAACACATGCCGATCCACCCAACGAAACCAACCCAACCAACCTAACCCACCAACCAACCAAGAAACTTTCCCCAAAATGCCCAAAACCGCTATGCACCCAGACCCATCAAACCAACCCCAAACAACCCCGAGCTTGCTTTAATTGTGGTGATCCCAACCATTTCCGCCAAAATTGCCCACGTTTAGCTTTTGCCAACCAAGCTCAAACCGTAACCATACCATACTACCAAACACAAGCTTACCAAGTTCAAACTTACCAACCCCAAATTCCCCAACTCAATGCATCACTCATCCAAACAATCCAAGCACCACCTCCACCTCCACAACAAGCACATCAAGTCAACCATGGTAATCAAGGGCGGTCGTTTATGATGAATGCAAATCAAGCTCAAGTGGCAAACGATTTTGTGAACGGTATGTTTTTGGTGAACTATCATTTGGCTTCTATTTTATTTGATACCGGTGCCGATAGAAGTTTTATTTCTTTGAAATTTGAGTCGAAACTTGCGATGCCTCGAACTAAGCTTTCCTGACCGTTCTCTGTTGAAGTCGCCAATGGAAATTCTATTACCATCAATTCCATCGTCCGCGATTGCTCTCTTATTCTTTCTAAGCATAAATTCTCCATCGATCTCATCCCGATGCAAATGGGTAGCTTCGATGTCATAGTAGGCATGGATTGGTTGTCTTTGCACCGTGCCGAAGTCGTTTGTTTTGATAAATTCATTCGCATTCCGCTTGTCAACGGCAAGGTTCTTAAGGTCTTTGGAAACACAACGTCTCGAAGGCTAAATTTCATGTCGTGTGCTCAATCGCAAAAGTACCTACGCCAAAAGTACGTTCCGTTTTTAGCTCTCTCGGTGACAAAATACAAAAAGGAAAGGAAGATCCAAGATATTCCTATTGTTCGTGATTTCCTTGATGTCTTTCCCGATGATGTTACCAGTCTTCCTCCCGTTCGTCCGATTGAATTCCAAATCGATCTTGTGCCCGGCGCGATTCCCGTGGCCAAGGCTCCTTATCGTCTAGCCCCGTCGGAAATGCAAGAACTATCAAACCAACTCGAAGAACTTTCCGATAAAGGCTTCATTCGTCCAAGCTCTTCTCCTTGGGGCGCTCCTGTTCTCTTCGTGAAAAAGAAGGATGGTTCGTTTTGTATGTGCATCGATTATCGAGAACTCAACAAACTTACTATTAAAAATCGTTATCCATTGCCACGTATCGACGACTTATTCGACCAACTTCAAGGCGCAACTTGTTTCTCCAAAATTGATCTTCAATCGGGTTATCATCAATTGCGTGTTCGCGAAGAAGACAATCCAAAAACCGCTTTTCGTACTCGATATGGACATTTCGAATTTTTGGTTATGCCCTTCGGGTTAACAAATGCACCCGCGGTGTTTATGGACCTCATGAACCGCGTTTGTAAACCATTCCTTGATAAATTCGTTATTGTCTTTATTGATGACATCCTTATCTTCTCTAAATCCAAAGCCGAACATGAACATCATTTGCATTCCATTCTCGAGCTCCTTAGAAACGAACAACTCTATGCCAAATTCTCCAAATGTGAATTTTGGCTCGAGGAAGTTCAATTTTTGGGACATATCGTAAACGACAAAGGTATTCATGTTGATCCTGCTAAAATTGAGGCTGTTAAGGATTGGAAAAATCCAACGACTCCCACGGAAATTCGATCCTTCCTCGGTTTGGCCGGATATTATCGGCGTTTCATTCGGAATTTTTCCAAGATCTCTTTGCCTCTAACCTCTCTCACCCATAAGGGACAACCCTTCGATTGGGGTTCGAAGCAAGAGGAAGCCTTTTGTACTCTCAAGGACATGCTTTGCAATGCTCCTATTCTAACTCTTCCCGATGGAAACGACGATTTTGTTGTATTTTGTGATGCATCCCATCAAGGACTTGGTTGTGTTCTCATGCAACGAGGTCAAGTCATCGCATACGCATCAAGGCAACTTAAAGTCAACGAGAAGAACTATACGACTCACGATCTCGAACTTGGTGCCGCCCGATGGTCTTTTGTATTTTCTCAATCGTTTGTGGGTTCCCGGTCGCGATGACCTTCGTACTTGTATTCTCGACGAAGCTCATAATTCGCACTATTCCGTTCATCCGGGTCCGGATAAGATGTACTTCGATCTTCGTGCTACCTTTTGGTGGCCGGGTATGAAAAAGGACGTAGCGTTGTTTGTATCTAAATGTCTTACTTGCTAGAAAGTCAAAGCCGAACATCAAAGACCTTTTGGTCTACTCGAGCAACCACCGATTCCCGTTTGGAAATGGGAAGACATTGCTATGGACTTTATCACCAAATTACCCAAAACCCAAAAAGGCAACGATAGCATTTGGGTGATCATCGATCGATTAACCAAATCTGCTCATTTCATTCAGATCCGCGAGAAGTATTCTGTCGAGCAGCTTGCTCAAATCTATGTTCGGGAAATCGTGTGCCGACACGGTTTGCCATTGTCTATCATCTCCGACCGCGATGCCCGTTTTACCTCTCATTTTTGGCGTTCACTTCAAGAAGCTTTGGGAACACGTCTCGATCTTAGCACCGCTTATCATCCTCAAACGGACGGTCAATCCGAACGTACAATCCAAACACTCGAGGATATGCTACGAGCATGTGTTCTTGATTTCGGTGGGAATTGGGATTCTCATCTTCCGTTCATCGAATTCTCCTACAACAATAGCTACCACTCTAGCATTGATGTGGCTCCTTTTCAAGCTCTTTACGGTTGTAATTGTCGTTCCCCGATTTGTTGGAACGAAATCGGTGAAGCTCAAATCACGGGACCCGAAATGTTCCAAGAAGCCACCGACGTCATTGATCAAATCCGTAAAAATCTCCTAACCGCTAGAAATCGTCAAAAGAGTTACGCCAACAAACGGCGAAAACCGATCGAATTTAATGTTGACGATCTTGTCCTTCTAAAAGTATCTCCTTGGAAGGGGGTAGTCCGTTTTGGAAAGAAGGGTAAACTAGCTCCTCGTTTCGTTGGTCCTTTTAAAATTCTTGAGCGTGTTGGGAAAGTAGCGTATCGACTTGAACTACCGCAAGAACTTGCTGATGTTCATCCGACATTTCATGTTTCGAATCTCAAAAAGTGCCTAGCCGAGGGTAATCTTCATATACCCCTCGATGAAGTTCATGTTGATGAGTTTATGATTATGGTTGAACGACCCGTTGAGATTATGGATCGCAACGAGAATAAAACCAAGCGTAGTCGTATTCGGTTAGTAAAAGTTCGTTGGGAATCACGGCGTGGCGCGGAGTTTACTTGGGAACGAGAAGACACAATGAAAGAGAAGTATCCACATTTGTTTGCATCGTCGTCTTCATCTTAATTTCGGGACGAAATTTCCTAAAGTAGGGAATACTGTGACATTCGTCAATTTCGGGTCACTTTTGTTATGTAAACCCGACCCGTTTGTAACCCGAACATTTCAAATATATAAAATATTGGATCTTGTCATTTAAAATATATAAAATATATTTTTTTATATTATGCATTGTTTGACCATTTAAACATACCCATTTTTATGCAAACCATAAAAGAATCTTTATACCCAACCCTTCACTCCTTCCCTATATATACACACCCATCTTCTTCATTTTACTCTTGTTGCATCTCCAAAAACTCTCTCAAACTCCATAGATTCAAGGTTGTTATTTCTTATGTATTCTTGAAGTTTTGACTTCTCAAGTCAAACTAACTATAGTCTTTCATTCTAACTTGTTCATCTAACATTACTAACTCTTGAATATGGTGGTACAACATATATATAATACACACCCCTTGTTTCCTTTATTTGTTACTTCACCGACTTTGGTTGGTTAAGTTTCGAATGTCATAAGGCAAGGCTTCATGGAGGACTTCGTGTTCTTGATATATATTTACACACACATAACTTATTATACATATCACTTATGACTAACTTCTAACCCTTTAGTTTGTTCATCTTATTTACAAGTTCCATGGTGTGGGTTTGTATAAGACTAACCTCGGTTTAACCGAAACTAGTCCAAACCGGAAACCGAACTTTTGTTTACTAGTTTTGTTAAAATAGTTGTTTAAACATGTTTATTGCTAGATTTGAGTTTCAAAAATCATTTTTACAAGTTCTTTGATATTAAGCATATGGAATCCATCTGTGAACTCGTTGGGAGATAGAAACCGAACTAAACCGAAACTTTTGCTTAAAAGACTTGTAGTTAACTTTTTTTGTTGTAAAATTTAAGTTTTCTTCATTTATAAACCAATATACAAGTTCTATGATATTTGGGCATGTAGAAACCATCTATGAACTATTTGTGAGATGGAGACCGAACTATACCGACTTTTACTCGCTTAAGACACACAAGTGTGTTTTTAGTTATCAAGACTTGTATATTTCTTTAAAAAAATAGTTTACAAACTGATTTTAATTATTTTCTTAAGTACTTGGAATAGTTGGATCCAACTTGATATCATAACATAGCTTGGACCGACAAAACCGAACACTCGCTTAACGTGCGTTGTTAGTTCTAAACAATAGATTTACATACTTGGTTAAGTGTTAGTATGTTTTAATGAGTTATCTCATAACAATTAATATTTTGGAAAGTTGACTTTGGGTTTGACCATTTGTCAAGACCCGAACCGACAACCCGAACACTCGTTGAAAACCCGTTTTAGTATCTTTAGCCTAATGGAACTTGCATTTTAGCATTTTCCCCACCTTATTACTTAACATTGGTTAAGTAAATATTAAGGTTAGATACTTTAACCCGCATTTTTTAAAAGGGTTATTATTATAAATTCTTAAATAGTTACATTTTAAACCTTGAACTTTAATTTATTAGTTTTTGCAACAATTATTTTATTTAAAGATCTTCAAGACAACCTTTCTAAATCCAAGACTTTCTTTTATTTAGGCTTCATACGTTAAACTTGTCGTTCCGGCAAATCTCCAAATAATCAATCTTTCAAGTTTATTACTTGAATGTGAGTAACTTCATACCCCGTTTTCTATCTTTTATTTTGGGGGTGACATTTCAACTTATCTAAACTAAATGTTTTATACTTGGTTCTTAAACCACAAACGTTGTTGTATACCTTACTTGAATAATTGCTCGATTTGGTGTTCTATGCTTATTTGACTATGTGTTTATCGCTTTTGGATGGTGGAACTATAAATCCTAGACCATTTGGCAACCCCTCATGGCAAGGTGTCGTTAACGTAATGCAATTAACGATAACTATAAAATCCTAAACTATTTGGCAACTCCTTATAGTTGGGTGTCGCTAACTTGTTAGCGATAACTATTTATCCAAGTTTATAGCTATTATTTATGGTTTTGTATACTAGTTTTGTGGCTTTTCATACTATATATCTATTGTTCAAACTTATGAATTGCTCACCAACCTTTGTGTTGATAAACTTTATTTTATGAAATGTTACAGGTTTGCATCTAGGTTGATTCTGGAGTTCGGTGAAGAAAATGTCACAAATACCGTTAGGATATTAGCAAAACTGAACAATATTTGATTTGCTATATTTTGTTATATTTTGTTGTATTTGAGTTATGAATATTTGGTTATGTGACATTTTCGATGATGTGAAATGAAATGAGTTTGTTAAATATTGTCGTTTTAAATAGTGTCATGCGCTTATGAGCAATCGTCGCACCCCGGCATGTTCCGCCGCCTTTGGTCGGGTGTGACAGATTTGTATCAGAGCCATGACAATTAAGATAGGTGGTTAGACGTAACGACCTAGAATTGTTATGCTTAGGGTCATATACGTGTGTTCATATGTGTTTACTCTATCTAATTGTTCATATCGCATGTTTATTTATTAACTTGTTTAAAATTCACCAATATCCTAAATGATCACATACACACACTTTCATAGTATTTTCATTGTGTTTTATGGATTACAAGATTAACTTGGATCCCGTTGTTTCAAATCCCTTAAAGGTTGCGTTTATTTCGGGTTTGTAGCCATCATAGGAAACGAGAAATTATAAAATGACCATTTGACAAAAAGATTCCAAGAATCGAAGGTGATTTACTTACCTGGGATGATTGAGTTATAATGCTCGTTTTCTAGGCCATAAATCGTGTTATAAATGTCAATGCTTTAAGTAGTTGAATGCGAGCGTTCCGGCCGCCATCCTAATTTTCGGTGTTAAAACAATAGAACTACGGTGATTTCGTGGACTAGTGTTTTGACATGACGTTGTATCTCGATTTATTTTGTTAATATCGTTATTTGAGTTGAAAACATGAAAAAGTTTCGGTGGTTCGTACACATGTTTAGACTCCAATATGTTGTTTTATAAAAATTTTTAGTGTTAGAATATAAAGTCATGGTGGTTCATGCACGATTTTCCAACTCTATAAATCTCAAAATCTCAAATTTTTAAGCTTTAAATTCTCAAAAAAAAAAACCATTTACTATTGTTTTCGGTTTTGTTATTTATAAACAAAGTTTTATATTTTATCTAACACTAACATCTTCTCCATACTAACTCTAGGATTCACAAATCAAAAATCGAAATCTTATTTTATTTTATACACCTTTATATTCATTTCCTTTTTACCCAAAAACTTATCCCATTTTCTTTATAATTTTTTTAGCATGCCTCCGCTAAGACGCCAACCGCGCAAGAACTCCACTCGACGTATGGCCGCCATCATCGCCAAGCAAATGGCCGCTGTGATTCCCGAACTAATAACCCAAATACAAGCAAACCAACCCGCACCCGTTGTTGCACCTATTGAGCCCAAACCCGCATCCTACCTGCTTAAACAATTTACTAGTGCCAACCCGTCCGAATTCTATGGAACCAACTGTGCGACTACGTTGTTGCAGTGGTCCGAAGCGAAAAAGACAAACTTCGCTAAAAGACAAACTTCGCTTTAAGCATGTTTAGGGGAACCGCCCTAACATGGTGGGGTAGTGTCATGCACCTCCAAGGTACGGATGTGGCCATGGCTCTTCCATGGGCCGAGCTCAAGGCGCTGATGAAGAAGAAATTCTGTCCTAAACACGAGCTCCAAAAGCTTGAGGTAGAATTTTGGGACCTAAAACAAAAAGGTGGTGATAACGCCGCTTACTCGCTCCGTTTCCACGAGCTAAGCGTTCTTGTACCTCACTTGGTCACCCCAACCGAACGTGAAATTGACAAATATATTGGGGGTTTACCGATGAAAATCCAGGACTCAGTCATGAGTAGCAAACCCGCGAACCTTGAGGAAGCCATCACGTTAGCCGGTTGGCTATCGGAAAATCACGTGAAGGAGGGTACCCTAACCCTCAAGAAAACAATCGAGAAAGCCAAAACCGAGCCCGCTCCCCAAGCCAAGATTGAACCCGCACCACAAGCTATAAACTACTCCAACTCCTCCCGACACAACAACAACAACAAGAAGAAACCCAAGACTAATTACCGAAACTTTGCCGTCACCCAACCTCAACCACCACAACAAGCCCAAACTTTTCCCCAAAACAGAAAACCTTATATTGGTAACTCCCCACTATGTAACACTTTCCAACTTCACCACCCAACGAACTCGCCGTGTCGCCATTGTACAATTTGTAACCGATTTGGTCACTTCTCCAACACATGCCGATCCACCCAACGAAACCAACCCAACCAACCTAACCCACCAACCCAACCAAGAAACTTTCCCCAAAATGCCCAAAACCGCTATGCACCAGACCCATCAAACCAACCCCAACAACCCCGAGCTTGCTTTAATTGTGGTGATCCCAACCATTTCCGCCAAAATTGCCCACGTTTAGCTTTTGCCAACCAAGCTCAAACCGTAACCATACCATACTACCAAACACAAGCTTACCAAGTTCAAACTTACCAACCCCAAATTCCCCAACTCAATGCATCACTCATCCAAACAATCCAAGCACCACCTCCACCTCCACAACAAGCACATCAAGTCAACCATGGTAATCAAGGGCGGTCGTTTATGATGAATGCAAATCAAGCTCAAGTGGCAAACGATTTTTGTGAACGGTATGTTTTTGGTGAACTATCATTTGGCTTCTATTTTATTTGATACCGGTGCCGATAGAAGTTTTATTTCTTTGAAATTTGAGTCGAAACTTGCGATGCCTCGAACTAAGCTTTCCTGACCGTTCTCTGTTGAAGTCGCCAATGGAAATTCTATTACCATCAATTCCATCGTCCGCGATTGCTCTCTTATTCTTTCTAAGCATAAATTCTCCATCGATCTCATCCCGATGCAAATGGGTAGCTTCGATGTCATAGTAGGCATGGATTGGTTGTCTTTGCACCGTGCCGAAGTCGTTTGTTTTGATAAATTCATTCGCATTCCGCTTGTCAACGGCAAGGTTCTTAAGGTCTTTGGAAACACAACGTCTCGAAGGCTAAATTTCATGTCGTGTGCTCAATCGCAAAAGTACCTACGCCAAAAGTACGTTCCGTTTTTAGCTCTCTCGGTGACAAAATACAAAAAGGAAAGGAAGATCCAAGATATTCCTATTGTTCGTGATTTCCTTGATGTCTTTCCCGATGATGTTACCAGTCTTCCTCCCGTTCGTCCGATTGAATTCCAAATCGATCTTGTGCCCGGCGCGATTCCCGTGGCCAAGGCTCCTTATCGTCTAGCCCCGTCGGAAATGCAAGAACTATCAAACCAACTCGAAGAACTTTCCGATAAAGGCTTCATTCGTCCAAGCTCTTCTCCTTGGGGCGCTCCTGTTCTCTTCGTGAAAAAGAAGGATGGTTCGTTTTGTATGTGCATCGATTATCGAGAACTCAACAAACTTACTATTAAAAATCGTTATCCATTGCCACGTATCGACGACTTATTCGACCAACTTCAAGGCGCAACTTGTTTCTCCAAAATTGATCTTCAATCGGGTTATCATCAATTGCGTGTTCGCGAAGAAGACAATCCAAAAACCGCTTTTCGTACTCGATATGGACATTTCGAATTTTTGGTTATGCCCTTCGGGTTAACAAATGCACCCGCGGTGTTTATGGACCTCATGAACCGCGTTTGTAAACCATTCCTTGATAAATTCGTTATTGTCTTTATTGATGACATCCTTATCTTCTCTAAATCCAAAGCCGAACATGAACATCATTTGCATTCCATTCTCGAGCTCCTTAGAAACGAACAACTCTATGCCAAATTCTCCAAATGTGAATTTTGGCTCGAGGAAGTTCAATTTTTGGGACATATCGTAAACGACAAAGGTATTCATGTTGATCCTGCTAAAATTGAGGCTGTTAAGGATTGGAAAAATCCAACGACTCCCACGGAAATTCGATCCTTCCTCGGTTTGGCCGGATATTATCGGCGTTTCATTCGGAATTTTTCCAAGATCTCTTTGCCTCTAACCTCTCTCACCCATAAGGGACAACCCTTCGATTGGGGTTCGAAGCAAGAGGAAGCCTTTTGTACTCTCAAGGACATGCTTTGCAATGCTCCTATTCTAACTCTTCCCGATGGAAACGACGATTTTGTTGTATTTTGTGATGCATCCCATCAAGGACTTGGTTGTGTTCTCATGCAACGAGGTCAAGTCATCGCATACGCATCAAGGCAACTTAAAGTCAACGAGAAGAACTATACGACTCACGATCTCGAACTTGGTGCCGCCCGATGGTCTTTTGTATTTTCTCAATCGTTTGTGGGTTCCCGGTCGCGATGACCTTCGTACTTGTATTCTCGACGAAGCTCATAATTCGCACTATTCCGTTCATCCGGGTCCGGATAAGATGTACTTCGATCTTCGTGCTACCTTTTGGTGGCCGGGTATGAAAAAGGACGTAGCGTTGTTTGTATCTAAATGTCTTACTTGCTCGAAAGTCAAAGCCGAACATCAAAGACCTTTTGGTCTACTCGAGCAACCACCGATTCCCGTTTGGAAATGGGAAGACATTGCTATGGACTTTATCACCAAATTACCCAAAACCCAAAAAGGCAACGATAGCATTTGGGTGATTATCGATCGATTAACCAAATCTGCTCATTTCATTCAGATCCGCGAGAAGTATTCTGTCGAGCAGCTTGCTCAAATCTATGTTCGGGAAATCGTGTGCCGACACGGTTTGCCATTGTCTATCATCTCCGACCGCGATGCCCGTTTTACCTCTCATTTTTGGCGTTCACTTCAAGAAGCTTTGGGAACACGTCTCGATCTTAGCACCGCTTATCATCCTCAAACGGACGGTCAATCCGAACGTACAATCCAAACACTCGAGGATATGCTACGAGCATGTGTTCTTGATTTCGGTGGGAATTGGGATTCTCATCTTCCGTTCATCGAATTCTCCTACAACAATAGCTACCACTCTAGCATTGATGTGGCTCCTTTTCAAGCTCTTTACGGTTGTAATTGTCGTTCCCCGATTTGTTGGAACGAAATCGGTGAAGCTCAAATCACGGGACCCGAAATGTTCCAAGAAGCCACCGACGTCATTGATCAAATCCGTAAAAATCTCCTAACCGCTAGAAATCGTCAAAAGAGTTACGCCAACAAACGGCGAAAACCGATCGAATTTAATGTTGACGATCTTGTCCTTCTAAAAGTATCTCCTTGGAAGGGGGTAGTCCGTTTTGGAAAGAAGGGTAAACTAGCTCCTCGTTTCGTTGGTCCTTTTAAAATTCTTGAGCGTGTTGGGAAAGTAGCGTATCGACTTGAACTACCGCAAGAACTTGCTGATGTTCATCCGACATTTCATGTTTCGAATCTCAAAAAGTGCCTAGCCGAGGGTAATCTTCATATACCCCTCGATGAAGTTCATGTTGATGAGTTTATGATTATGGTTGAACGACCCGTTGAGATTATGGATCGCAACGAGAATAAAACCAAGCGTAGTCGTATTCGGTTAGTAAAAGTTCGTTGGGAATCACGGCGTGGCGCGGAGTTTACTTGGGAACGAGAAGACACAATGAAAGAGAAGTATCCACATTTGTTTGCATCGTCGTCTTCATCTTAATTTCGGGACGAAATTTCCTAAAGTAGGGAATACTGTGACATTCGTCAATTTCGGGTCACTTTTGTTATGTAAACCCGACCCGTTTGTAACCCGAACATTTCAAATATATAAAATATTGGATCTTGTCATTTAAAATATATAAAATATATTTTTTTATATTATGCATTGTTTGACCATTTAAACATACCCATTTTTATGCAAACCATAAAAGAATCTTTATACCCAACCCTTCACTCCTTCCCTATATATACACACCCATCTTCTTCATTTTACTCTTGTTGCATCTCCAAAAACTCTCTCAAACTCCATAGATTCAAGGTTGTTATTTCTTATGTATTCTTGAAGTTTTGACTTCTCAAGTCAAACTAACTATAGTCTTTCATTCTAACTTGTTCATCTAACATTACTAACTCTTGAATATGGTGGTACAACATATATATAATACACACCCCTTGTTTCCTTTATTTGTTACTTCACCGACTTTGGTTGGTTAAGTTTCGAATGTCATAAGGCAAGGCTTCATGGAGGACTTCGTGTTCTTGATATATATTTACACACACATAACTTATTATACATATCACTTATGACTAACTTCTAACCCTTTAGTTTGTTCATCTTATTTACAAGTTCCATGGTGTGGGTTTGTATAAGACTAACCTCGGTTTAACCGAAACTAGTCCAAACCGGAAACCGAACTTTTGTTTACTAGTTTTGTTAAAATAGTTGTTTAAACATGTTTATTGCTAGATTTGAGTTTCAAAAATCATTTTTACAAGTTCTTTGATATTAAGCATATGGAATCCATCTGTGAACTCGTTGGGAGATAGAAACCGAACTAAACCGAAACTTTTGCTTAAAAGACTTGTAGTTAACTTTTTTTGTTGTAAAATTTAAGTTTTCTTCATTTATAAACCAATATACAAGTTCTATGATATTTGGGCATGTAGAAACCATCTATGAACTATTTGTGAGATGGAGACCGAACTATACCGACTTTTACTCGCTTAAGACACACAAGTGTGTTTTTAGTTATCAAGACTTGTATATTTCTTTAAAAAAATAGTTTACAAACTGATTTTAATTATTTTCTTAAGTACTTGGAATAGTTGGATCCAACTTGATATCATAACATAGCTTGGACCGACAAAACCGAACACTCGCTTAACGTGCGTTGTTAGTTCTAAACAATAGATTTACATACTTGGTTAAGTGTTAGTATGTTTTAATGAGTTATCTCATAACAATTAATATTTTGGAAAGTTGACTTTGGGTTTGACCATTTGTCAAGACCCGAACCGACAACCCGAACACTCGTTGAAAACCCGTTTTAGTATCTTTAGCCTAATGGAACTTGCATTTTAGCATTTTCCCCACCTTATTACTTAACATTGGTTAAGTAAATATTAAGGTTAGATACTTTAACCCGCATTTTTTAAAAGGGTTATTATTATAAATTCTTAAATAGTTACATTTTAAACCTTGAACTTTAATTTATTAGTTTTTGCAACAATTATTTTATTTAAAGATCTTCAAGACAACCTTTCTAAATCCAAGACTTTCTTTTATTTAGGCTTCATACGTTAAACTTGTCGTTCCGGCAAATCTCCAAATAATCAATCTTTCAAGTTTATTACTTGAATGTGAGTAACTTCATACCCCGTTTTCTATCTTTTATTTTGGGGGTGACATTTCAACTTATCTAAACTAAATGTTTTATACTTGGTTCTTAAACCACAAACGTTGTTGTATACCTTACTTGAATAATTGCTCGATTTGGTGTTCTATGCTTATTTGACTATGTGTTTATCGCTTTTGGATGGTGGAACTATAAATCCTAGACCATTTGGCAACCCCTCATGGCAAGGTGTCGTTAACGTAATGCAATTAACGATAACTATAAAATCCTAAACTATATGGCAACCCCTTATAGTTGGGTGTCGCTAACTTGTTAGCGATAACTATTTATCCAAGTTTATAGCTATTATTTATGGTTTTGTATACTAATTGTGTGGCTTTTCATACTATATATCTATTGTTCAAACTTATGAATTGCTCACCAACCTTTGTGTTGATAAACTTTATTTTATGAAATGTTACAGGTTTGCATCTAGGTTGATTATGGAGTTCGGTGAAGAAAATGTCACAAATACCGTTAGGATATTAGCAAAACTGAACAATATTTGATTTGCTATATTTTGTTATATTTTGTTGTATTTGAGTTATGAATATTTGGTTATGTGACATTTTAGATGATGTGAAATGAAATGAGTTTGTTAAATATTGTCATTTTAAATAGTGTCATGCGCTTATGAGCAATCGTTGCACCCCGGCATGTTCCGCCGCCTTTGGTCGGGTGTGACATTATTAGGGTATGCAACCCTTTAACCTTACTTTACCTTTCATCATCGTCTCCATTATCACATCCATACCTTTAATATCATACATATCATAGTTGTACATACTTCCTTATTCACATACACATATCTTACATACTACACTATACTTGCCTTAACAATACGTGCAATACCCGAAGGTCGTTCACATACTGTCAAGCGTACATTCATAACTTTCACATTCGTCATTAAGACATACACTTACCATTAAAGGTAAGTGTATTAACATTCACATCGAGTATGCACACAGCCCCAAAAACATAACAAGGAAATGGGGCTAGAAACTCACCTGAACTCTGTTCTCTTCTCCGTTAATTGTTAATCCCTTCTTTAATTGAGCTCGGCTAACTGTATATAAGTTATATGTATCAATACTCATCTAATCTAATCCAAAGGCCTAATATTAGCTTAGCATTTTTATGGTTTTCCTTTATTTTAACATTCTAGCGTTTTACCTCTTAGGTCCTTACAACGCATATCGTCACGTGTATACACATATATGTATACATATACAGGTCGCCATGTATCCGGGTCTCAATTTAAGCGAACTGAGATATAAGCGAACTTAGGTATAAGCGAACTTAGATATCAGGCGAACTTATATATAAACGAACTTAGATATAAGCGAACTTAAATATCAGGCAAACTTATATATAAGGGAACTTAGATATAAGCAAACTTAGATATCAGGCGAACTTATATGCGGCGAAGTTTACAGTAGGCGAACTTGAAGTGGCGAACTTACTCAGCGAACTTGTAGCAGCAGCTACGGGTTCGATCTTAACCCCTTTAACCATCTCTGTTTCAACGTGTAACCCTTTGATATGATACTAACAAATCCCGTAAACATTCCCATGGTCAATTTCAGATAATACTCGGCCCGGAAAAGCATAAAGTTTGGACCTTTAGGCTTAAAACATTTAAAACTAGATCTAGGGTTTTTTTATGAACCGTATATGTCCATGCGTTGGTTACGTACGTTTTATACATCAAGTTTGCAACTTTATCACATAATAGGGTCCAATTTACTATCCTACTAAGTTTCATGCAAAACCGATATCGTTTACCCGTTCTTTTCACAAACCGAACACTACTCGTTTTACCCAAAACAAACCAACTAACCCATTTATTATCAAGTTCATTACTTTATCAATAATCATGACCCGATCTATCATCCTACCAATTTTCATGTAAATCCGTTCATGAAAAGTAAGTCTTTTTAACAAAAACGTACTTTTAAGGTTTTTGTCTGAAATCACTCGAGAGGCTCAAAACCATATCAAACGAACTCCTATTTGAGTGATTCAAGCGGCCACGGAACCGTCTTGTACCGATCAACAAATCCATCATCTCACCTTCGCCGGAAACAGCCGGTACAGTCGCCGGAAAAGCTGAACGGTTGCCGGAATCTTCATTTTTTGATCTGCTAGGGTTTTGATGATAAAAACCGGACTTCCCGACCTCTGATCGAAGATCTGATCAGTGGAAATCTTCATATATATGTCGTGAACACTCAGTTAAAATTTGAGACCGATCCGACGGTCAGATTTTCGGAAATCTTTGTGTCTTTGTGGGTGGTTTTCTCAAAAACGAAAATTGGGTTAAGTGTGTGTTTTGATGGTGTAGGTTATGGTGTGGAGATGTATGGAAATGGAAAGGATAAGGGTTTTAAAGGATATTTTTACTCCCTTAAGCCTATGGACCTTAGGCCCATCTTTTCTTTTTGGTCCATAGTTAATTACATCTAATTAACCTACTTATCCTTCCATCTTTATTATTTTACTATTTTTTCTATTAACTCAAGTAAACTTCTCGGTCTTAAATAAATAATATATTAATTATTTATTCTTAGAAATTTCGAGATGTTACATACTCCCCAACCAAGTTTATATACGATATTTTAACCATCTCAGTTTCGTTGACAATACCAAGTCGGCTGGGCCCACGAACTTGAACCTATTGCATTGGGATTCCACATAATATGCGAAACCGGGAATGTCAAGCCCAGAATTAAAGAACTTGAATGGGATATGCACGAAGTTGACCGCTATCGGTGCGAGTAAAAGCAGACAATGGTCCGAGCAACCTTTAGAGAGGACCATTAAAGAAGACATAGGCCACATATAAATAAAGTCTCTACAGACCAAAACTCTATCTATTTTGCTCATATTTGCATCACGGTCCGAGACATATGTAAATATCCCCCCACCCATATAAAATTCTAAGAGTTCACCATTATCATGAACTCATTAAATGTCATCGCATTTGATGCTACAAACTCAGAATTTTGTCTTTCGCAAGGAGCACGGACCTCGTTGAAATCCCCTGTCAAAATACACATCCCAGTTAAGGAGCTTTTTACCCTCAATAGTTCCACCCACAAAACTCTTTTTTCACTTGGATCATTTGGAGCATGCACAATTATGACATTAAGTTTTATCCCCGTAGCCTTCAAAAGCCCTTCTATAACCAAGAACCTTCGATGTTTAATCGACCCAACTTTAGTAAAAAACGAGGGATCCCAAAGACTTATGATACCCACCTGAATTGCCTACCGCATCCACTGCTTCAAGTGCACAATAGATCTACCCCAGAAGCCATTAACATTAAAGTCTGAAGAGTTTACAATTTTGTTTCTTACAGAGCAACAAAGTGAACACACCCTAGCTGGTTTTTAACCCGCGAACCCAATTGGCTTTCCTAGATTCGCCTACACCCCTTATATTGACAGATAAAATATTCATTGATTACCAACTAGGCCACCATCACCCATAACAACCGAATGCACCAGCTCTCTGTGGCTCTCCAATTTTTCCCCAGTCACTTCTCCGACCTTCAGTGTAGATTCGACTTCATTGTAAACATCCTCCATTAAAAAGGTATTTTCGTTATGGTTACCCGATCCCCCCCCCCCCCTTGCTGGAGCAGTCTCCAAGGGGGCCACCAGTTCTTCTAACATATCCATATCCGTGGCAAGTGGGGAAACATGTGAAGCCTCCTCTGCTGATGACTCCAAATTAGGGAATGGATATATTACATGAGTGGGAGCATGCGCATTTCCAACATTGGACTCCATTGGGCTATCCAACTGTGGGCTACGAACTCTTCTAGGCCTCTTCCTAGATAACGTCACTAAAGGAGGGCCTACAGAGGAATTCAGGCCAGTTGACCTAATAGTATTTACATCTCCCAATGCGTTGTTTACCCTTGGCACATCACTTCAGCCGCCAAAGTAACTCCTAGGGCTGCACCCCCCAAATCTTCCATTGTATTCCCCATGCACGCCACCATCACTGTAGAACGAATAACTAATCTTAGCACCATCCCCCATACAAAAAATTGGGGTCGAGTTATCACAGCGGGACCCACTGCCGTACCGGTCAGCTGTCCCACCACCACCGATCTCACCCTCCTCCAAGTCTTCATGTAACACCTTAGAACCCTCCTTGATAGGACTGGACAAGGACTCAATACTCTTCTTCCCCACCGAATCAACTACAAAAATGGATTCAAAGACTTAATCTCTTCAGTAACCCAAATCGGATAAGACATGTTATTCTAATGCACCAAGATTTTTCATCAATCCTTTTGCCATTCGTTAATACGTGACACAATCCAACTGAATTATCGAGTGCTTGCCACAAAAATTCCAAAGGACGGACCACTTCACCAAAAATGGCCCCAAACATGTCGAAATTAGCACTATCTCGTAACAAGATAGGTAGCCCAATCACCTTCAACCCCACTATCCTTTCAACCGGAACTTCTTGACCCTCCCATATGGACACTTCATTAAGGTAACTAACCCAAGTCGACGCTTTCGATAACAAGAATATTTTTTCTTGTTCTTGGTCTTTAAAGATCAAAAGAAATCTCACCCCCTCCCCCCAATAGGACACCGCAGCATCAGGGAATCCCGCTTCATTTGCTTGCTCGGATAATTCGGATATCCAAAAAAAATGTATGTGTTATATTTAGACAAAATTACAAATATTGTCCTTTAAACAAAGCCAATTTACGGTTCGTGCTTGTTTCTTTGCAGGCGGTGTCCTTTAAACATTATTTTCCTACACGTTATGTCCTTTACGCTAACTGGGTTAGAAAAACACAGTTAAAGACCCTCACGTGAGAAGCATGTGAGGGCATATTGGTCTTTTCGTCTACACCTGCAAAATGTTTATCACCCCTCCCACCACTTGCAAAACCCTAAAATCCACTACCTAATCATCTTTAATAAAAAAACCCCATTTTCCCCATCTTTGAATCCCCCATCAAAAACACCAGTTGAATCCCTTTAAACACTTTGGACGCACAAAATTTGATGGTGAAGGTGAAGATCAGAGAAGAAACTAGTGTTCAAATCTGGCCCGAAAACGGTGTTCAGATCGATGAAGGTTAAGATCTGAACGGTGTTCAGATCTGGCCCGAAAAAATATAGCAGTGGTTCAGGTGGCCGGAAAAAGAAGGTGGTGATTCAGGTGGCCGGGAATCGGAGGTGATGGTTCATGTGGCTGGAAACGGAGGTGGTAGTCCAGGTGGCCGGAAACGGAGGTGGTGGTTCAGGTGGCCGAAAACCGAAGGTGGTGGTTCAGGTGGCCGTCAACCGCCGCCGCCAACCACCCATCTCCAATCACCACCACCACCCTCCTCCACCACTTCCACTCCATCTCACAAACTGCCGCCACACTTTCCGTTCACAAACTCAAACGATCCTCATCACCCGAACCCGACCCGTCCTCTTCCAAAACCCGTATCCGAAGACCCAATTCACCTAACCCACCGATACCCAAAACCCCCAATTCTTTTAACTTATATTTCAATATGAACTCTTCAACATTCCAGTGGCTATCATCTCTTCTCGAGCCCTTACTCGAGTGTCGCGACCCGGTCAACTCTGCATTAAACCTCCAAGTTGAAACCCGCCTCAGTATCGGAATCTTTCGCCTCGCTACTGCCTCGGATTACCCCGAGCTCGCCCGACAGTTTAACATTTCAGTCTGTAGCTCGATTCTGTGTTAACCACTTTTTCCTGGTGCTTTGTACTGATTCTCTGTTTTGGGTGGGGGAACGGTGGCCGGAGTTGTTGTGGTATGGTGATGGTGTGGTGATGGTGGTGGCGTAGAGAGGGAAATAAGAGAGAAATGAGGGGGAAGGTGTTATAAATTTGCAGGTATAAATGAAAAGACCAATATGCCCTCACATGCTTCTCACGTGAGGGTATTTGACTGAGTTTTTCTAACCCAGTGAGTGTAAAGGACATAACATGTAGAAAAATAATGTTTAAAGGACACCGCCTGCAAAGAAACTAAATAGAGGACACGAACCGTAATTGTCTTTGTTTAAATGACAAAATTTGTAATTATGTCTTATATTTATGTTCAACATATTTGTAAACTTTTTATCTAGTTCAATTGGATTAGAAAATTAAGGAACAACCGAATAGAACTGCCATCAATTAATTTTGATTTTAGGGCGGTAACTGGTAATGATGTGGACAAACTAAAAAATGCATGAAGCCCTCACATAAACAATAACCATGGCCGGTTCTTAAGGCGCACGAGTCGCGCCATAGGCCGAGACACTAATTTTTTCGGAGGCCAATATATTATATTATATATATATTAAAAAAATTAACCATATATAATAAATTACATTTTGAACATCTTAAAATATCAGGCCAAAATTTTTTTAATTCCTAGTCCATTTGGTTAAGTTTAGGTTATTAGGTCCGATCCAAAATCCATTTGGAAAAAAATACTAGAAGAGTTTCACGAATTATCGGTTAACCGTTATCTATAAATGCATTTGATTTGATTACTATATTTTTGCTATATTATTGTTATAACGTTAATGTCATTTAAAAAAAATATATTATAGATTTCGTCACTTGTTAGGTTCTACGGACCTTTGATTATAGGTGTAATCAAACAAGTTTTCCAAATAGGTATAATCAATTGGTATAGTTTGCTTCACAACGTGAAACCCGGAGTTGGTTACTTTTTCTCTAATTGTTTTACAACCAAATCAACATTTAATCTGCTTGACATCGTCTGTCCGCCTAGCATAATTAGTTATTAAGTATTAAACTTGATTAGCACTTTCCACTGATTCCCTGTGGAGTCGACACCTTTCTTGCCCTAGCTAGTAAAGGTATTTTATAAATGTTTTTGATTGACCTTTCGACATCTATCTAAATGGCGCCGCTGCCGGGGAATCAACGCGCAAAGTGCTAGTTTTGTTTTTTGTTTACTTATAGTTTTGCTTTATTTTTGTCAGTTTTACGCTTGGTATTTGTGTCTTATGTGTGTAGGTAACTTAGGATTACGTGGAGTTGGGTCTATGACCCACATGAAGGATATAAAGCCATGAAGATGAGACTCGTACCATACACATTCATATCATGGTCCACCTTCAGCAAACTCTCAAGGCTTCTACGAGTCAGATAACCAAAGGAGTTTCAACCAACAGGGTCACAACAGGAAGCACCAAAATTATTCATCGCCTCAATCTGATTACTGGGTTTATCTTGGGTAAACAACAGGAAACCAAGAAAAGTTTAATCAAAGAAGTTATGAATCTGAGAAGAGAATTATTGGTTACCAGTTTGAGGATGATTCTAAGTATGATAGTGACGGGCCCGAGACGCTAACTTTTGTAAATTATGAAGAGGATGATGGCTACTATTCTGATGAATACCATCAACTGACATACGAAGAAGTCCCTCATTATTATAATCAAGTTGTGTACAATCAGAGAGACATTTCGGGGGGGAGATATAATAAGGGGTATCAAAAGGGCTATCAGCAAGGTCAAGGTCAGGGAGCAGTTCAAGGTCAAAATTCATTTCAAGATTTGGAAGTATTAACATTGTTAAACAATCAGATGACATTGTTAAAAGACCTCAGTCGGAGGATGGAAGTTCACGAAAAGGTTAATGCTGCTCAAGATAAATTTATGAGCCAACTAATTGATGATTTAGCCCAAATTAAGCGAGACATGGAAGAGGAGGATCTTGATCAATTAGAGAATGAAGTTGAGGATGTGGTTGTGGAGACTACTACCGTACCAATTCCTCCGGTTACTGAAGAGCCATCGAATGCATCGGTTATAGTTGCTGATGATGAAGTTAAAGGAGATGATCCAGACTTGTTGGAGCATAAAACTGAATGCCTAGACCCGGATAAAGAGATATTAGTAAAAGAAGTAGAAACTAAGATAGTTTCATATTATCCCGATATTCCTCCATTACACATTATTCATAAT
Source organism: Bidens hawaiensis (assembly GCF_021521415.1). Classification (NCBI taxonomy): domain Eukaryota; kingdom Viridiplantae; phylum Streptophyta; class Magnoliopsida; order Asterales; family Asteraceae; genus Bidens; species Bidens hawaiensis. The sequence continues at coordinate 247,719 of NW_027495979.1, forward strand.
AAAGTCGGGGATGATGATTTGAACTCAAATAAAAAGAAGGTGAAGGTGAAGAATAGTGGGAAAAATGGTAAGAAGTAGGGCCATGTGGGTTCTACAGACATGTCAACCATGAGGAAGAAGGTACGTGCATAACACCTCAACTATCGACCATACACGGGGAATTCAGTGGGAAAATGTTCCATTAGACCACGATCGAATCCTAGTGTTTTTATTTCAAGAAAGATGGTGCGGGCTCGATGTGTGAACTATCGGGCATATGTGGGAAACGTTGAAGGTAAATGTGCATTCACATCGGCACGCGTTTGTTCATTAGACTTGATGAACGTGAAATAGGAAATAGAGTTGAAGCAACCTAACTACCGAGCTTATATGGGAAATTCGGTAGTAAATGTTCCATTAGACCACCATAACCGCCAAATCAGGTACCAGTCCGGCTGAAGACCTTAACAAAATCTTAGCGCTAACCGGGAGGCAACCCAGATTTTATTCACTTTTGTATTTTTTTTTTTTTTTTTGTAGTTTGTTTAACCGTTTTATTTCAAGCGTACCACTGTAGCAAAAGTCAAGTGTGGGGATGCCACACATGGAAAAGTCGGAGTTTGCAATGTTTCGGTAAAGATTCATCTTGACATGAGTTGCAGCCACCCAAGGTGCGTTTATACTTTGCTACAGTTGATTCAGGTAGATGTATATTTTTGTTATATTTGAACTTTGTGGGTGTAGTTCACTATAAACCCTCACGAGACCTTACTCGTCCACCCGATCTACCGGGGGGTTTAAAGGGCTTGTTGCATATGCTAAATGCAATCGTGATTCTTACGAAAGTGAGTTAGGTCTTTTAACATTTTTACTCGCTTAACAAATTTAATTATGAAATTTATTTAACTTGGCTTGGTAATTAAAATTAACTGTTTTGCAAACGATTTAAAAGACATATCCTAACAGTTGTGAGAAACGTGCTTCTACACATGTGAGAGTTTGCAGATTTTGTTGAGTGCAGTGAGGAGCCGGGTTC